>NC_045437.1:152431807-152588670 GCF_002776525.5 Piliocolobus tephrosceles
GAGACAGAGTCTCACTCTGTCACCCAGGCTGGAGTGCAGTGGTGTAATTCTGGCTCACCGCAACCTCCACCTCCTGCATTCAAGCAATTCTCCCTGCCTCAGCCTCCTGAGTAGCTGGGATTACAGGCATGTGCCACCACGCTCGGCCAATTTTTGTATGTTTTAGTAGAGACTGGGTTTCACCATGTTGCCCAGGCTGGTCTTGAACTCCTGACCTCAGGTGATCTGCCCACCTCAGTATCCCAAAATGCTGGGATTACAGGTGTAAGCCACCACACCCAGCCAAAATTAGTGTTTTAATAAGTAAAAAAAACTCCCCCAAGAAATTAAAACTAAGATGCTGGTGAAAAAAAAAAATCTAAGAAAAACACGTACAACAAAGCATTAATTTTGTTAGTATATAAATAAGAACAACACTAAAACCTTAGTGGGAAAATTGGTGATGGGTGTAAGATGGCAATTAGCAGAAGAAATACAAATAGCTAATAAACACGATAAAAATCTTAAACTTTTCAATGCCTCCCACTTTACTTAAAGAAATACATTTTATAGGATGGCTTATATGTGCCCCTTAAGAAAATCATGTTTTCAAAGAACCCTTAATATCCTAAGGAAATGAGTTTAATATGAAGCAGAAACAACAGGAGATAAAATAATGTATCAAAAATCTGTAAAACAAAGAGAAACATACAGAAAATTGGTAAGACATTCACTGAAAGTTAAGTAATACTCTTGAAAAGGAAAGATAAGAGTTTTAAATTTGAGCTGTTTATTACACCATTGGTAGAAATGTAGATTGGTGTATAACTTTTAGATAAAGCAATTTGGCAGGTCTTATTAGGAACTTTAATGAGTCAATGAATGCCATCCCAAGAGTTTATTTTTGAGAATTCCTCTTAAGGAATTAATTAAAGATGCAACCATAGGTTTACCTATGTGAATGTAAGTCAGTTTATTGATGAAAGTTTAAAAGTTGGGAACAAGCTATAAATCCAGCAATGATAGGTTACTGAAAGAAATTAAGTTAAATGCACTTGATGTCATGTTTAGTGATAGAACAAGATGTAAGATTATACATATAACATGTCCACATTGTGATAAAAGTATGTAAGCATAGAAATGACATTGGAAGTAAGGAGAGCAAAATGCTAATTGTGATCATACATGGTTAGTGGGATTGTTGGAAATTTTAATTCTTTGTGTTTCTTTATATGTTTTCCATATTTTCTTCTTTGAACGTTTATTACTGTTATAATCAGAATCTTGTCTTTATAGGATACTTAGTATTTAAGCAAACAGTTCATTGATATTTCAGGAATTATACAAATTCTCTAGGCTGCTGATATTTACTAGTTAACATTCTTTAGAAATGGAGAAGGGAAATCTTTTTCTCAATCACTTTAAAGGATTTGTACCTACTTCCTCGAGATCTAATATAGTTTGAGTGTGAGACCTGAAAGGTAATAGTAGGAGAGTTCCCATTTATCCTGCAGATCTATCAAAGATCATTGGAATGGGGGATGTGTTTTAGGAGTTGAAGTAAATTCTATTGTGAAGGACTGAAGATCAATATAGAAATGTCTCTTTTTTTCCCCCAAATGACAGCTGAGGAAGAAAGATAGATCATTACTCACTGCCTATTTGGAGGCTGTTCACGAACTGCTTTTAAAAACCAGTGCTCGGTTCAGCAATTTTGCCATGTCTTCAGATGGCCAGTTTTGGTGGATCTATTTAATTAGATTTAAACATGGCATCTGTAGCCCCAGTAAATTCAAGTAATTAAGCTTCATGATTTCTTGTGTGTTATAAATGTCACTAAAATTGCTGTTGCAGAACGGATTATTTCTTTGGTAATTGCAATTTTTGTCATGAATTGTTTCATCACTTATAGTGATTAGAACTTAGAAATAATTCCTTAAAATGGTCCTCAATTGAATACATGTTTTTTTTTTTTTTTTTTGATTGGGTCTCCTTGTCCATTTTTTTTCCCCTCAATTATTTGTGCCAGTGTACTTGCCTTCCATATAGAAAAGGACATGGAAAATGCTTTCAAAGGGCACAAGGCCCAGAGTTAGAGTTGTCCTGGGAGGGTAGCCTCAGTGTTTCTTTAGAAGGGAAGCTCTGTTCTAGTTGGTTTGATTCCATCTGGGAGCATGCATGATAAAGGTTTTTGGGAGGTCAGCACTGGCCTGTGGTGTCCATCAATAACCAAAGGCCTTTTGAGATGTTCGCCTGTTTGCTGTGTTCCTCCATCTCTTGGGAAGTAGCCTAAACAATAGTAACACCAAAGAGGTGGTTTTGGCAGCCAAACAGGGCCTGCCTCTCCTGATCATCAATGCTAGACGTCTGCAGAGATTCTACAGATCCTCCAATCTGCTGGTCAATGATTGAAATGACAATTTTGACAACTTGATGTGTGCTAAGAGAGTCCTAGGTGCTGCGGATGCAAACACATCTATCTCCTGCCCTCCTCCATGAAATAAATACATTGACTTCCCTGCCTGGCGACTGGCTATTGTCTTTTCTGTTCACCCTAATGTATAGTTCCCTCCAACCAAACAAGATGCTCTGCTGTCTCTGCTCACATTGCTGCTATTTCTACCTGGAATCATCTACAACACTCCTTCTGTTTCAGCAATAAAGGTTCTGATTTTTCAAGTCCAGCTCTATTTCCATCTCTTCTTTGGAACTTTTATCAAACTCCACAGCCAGAAGCAGTGACTCTGGTCTCTGAAGATTCTGCATTTGTCTTCAAGGCGGGTGCTATATCTTACCTTGTAGTGTGGTTATTTGTGAACATCTTTTTGCTTTCCACAGGGCAGGAGACCATTTGACTTACCTTTGGTTTCTTAGAGAAAGAAGTAAATATGCTTGTTTCCTGCATGGATGAAATGCCTTTTAGATATGTTGATCTAGGACAAATATGCAATGGGGGCAAGCATTTCAGCATTTGACCCAGGGTTGTACCCAGCCAGTTGTATTGTCTGACAACTTACTGTGTTACTGAAAACTCAGTAAGATGATAATATCAGTATTAGGATCAGTAATGCGGGTCATCATTTTGTTTCATTTTTATTTAAAAAATTTATTTTAAAATGCAATAAAATATAAAAATCACTATTTTAATCTGTTAACTTCTGTGGCATTAGGTATATTCACATTGTAGTGCAACTATCACCACTGTCTAGCTCCAGAATTTTTTTCCTCTTGCATAATGGAAACACTGTTCTCCTTTTCTCCCAGCCCCAGGCAACCATCATTCTACTTGCTGTCTCTATGAATAGTCTGACTACTCTAGTTGCCTCACATAAGTCAAGCAGGTATTATAACAGCATCTGTCTTTGTGTGTCTGGTTTATTTCACTTAGCATGATGTCTTCAGGGTTCATTCACGGTGTGTCATATGTCAGAATTTCCTTTTTTAAGGCTGAATAATATTTCATTGTGTTATATACTCCATTTAAAAAAAATCTTTTCACGGGTCAGTGGACACTTGGGTTGTTTCTACCTTTTGGTTATTGTGAATAATCCTGCCATTAGCGTGGGCATACAGATATCATCTCAGGTCCCTGCTTTCAATTCTTTTGGGTACATATCCAGAAGTGGAATTGCTGAATTACATGGTAATTCTATGTTTATCTTTTTGAGGACCCTCAGTGCTGTTTTTCTATAGCAGCTGCATCATTTTACGCTCCCATCAGTGGTGCACAATTTTTCCATATCCTCACCAACACTTGTTATTTTCTGGGTTCCTTTTTTGTTTTATGTAATAACCATCCTAAGGGGTATGAAGTGGTATCTTATTGTGGTTTTGATTTGCATTTCCTTAATGATTATGGTTATTATCTTTTCATGTGCTTATTGGCTGCGGTTTAGCATTTGAGTAGTTATTTAACTAGACATTGCACAAAAACTCTTTACATGCACTGTCTTAGTCCATTTTGTGTTGCTGTGATAGAATACCCAAGACTGGGCAATTTATAAAGAAAAGAGGTTTATTTAGCTCATGGTTCTTCAGGCTGGGAAGTTCAATGGCCTTGGTTTCTGGTGAGAGCTTTTAAGCTGCATCATAACATAGTGAGAAGGTCAAGGGGGAAGTAGACACATGCAAAGAGACAAAAAAAAAACCGCAGGGACATCCTCGGTTTGTAACTATCCACTCTTGCAGGAGAACTAATTCATTTTCCTTGAGAAATAATCCAGTCTTGCCAGAGAAAGAACTCACTCACTACCTCCAGAATGACACCAAGCCACCCACCAGGGTGAGACCCTCATGACCCAGACACTTCCCACTGGATCCCACCTCCCAACATCACCACACTGGGGATCAAATTTCAACATGAGTTTTGGTGGGGGCAAACAAACCATATCGAAATCATGGCATACACCATGTCACTTATTCCTTACAGCAAACCTGTGAAAAAGGCAGTTATAGTACATTCATTTCATGGAGGATGGAAACAGAACTCTGGGCAGTTAAATAACTTGTCCAGTCCCATGCAACTCGTGAGTGACTGAGCTGGTACACAAACCCGAGTGTGTCTAGTTCAAGGCTGTGAGCCTAATCATCTCCTGAAGCATGCATTCCAAGACTGTTTGACTGTAGGTAACAGAAAACCTCTCCTACACTGGTTTAAAGAATGAGGAGTTTGTTTTTCTTACTTAATAACTAGTCTGAAGGGATATAGCTGCTGTCCTTGCCTCATTAGCTCAACAACAACAGAGCTAACATTTGATCTCTGGGTCTTTCCCTTATGGCTCCCTCATTGCTTCCTTTTGTGGGGTGGCCATTACAACCCCAAACATTACATCTGTGGTGAAAATGGGGAGAAGAAATAAGGGCCAAACTAGCTTGGACTGTCTTTATAAAAAATTAAAGCAAAAGCATTCGTAGAAGCCTCTGAACAGATTTCTACAGACATTGCTGTGGCCAGAACTAGATCATGTCATGACCCCTCAGTGTAAAGGAGGCAAGTGGGTAGATGACTCTGCCATCTCTGTAGTGAAAGACAGCAAGGGAAAAGGTGTTTGCAGTGGCTTTTGGGCAGCCACTCAACAGTCAGTTACGGTATACATTTCTAGAGGAATCTATGGTTTATTTTTCCTTAATTAGAATTCTAAAACCAAAATGAGAGTGATTAAGTTCCTCTGCTGCATTTTAACTAACTGGAAACAAATTTTATGTCAAAATCTTCTCCAACCAAGGAAGGCATATACAAAGATAATGAAAATAACAGGAGAGGTGGATAAAAGGTTTAAGTCCAAATCACTTAGTAGATTGTAAAGGACTATGCAAATCTAGTTTTGCTAGGCGGGGAGCTTCCTGGGGCAGAGGCCGTGTCTCATCATTGCTGAATCCCCAGGGTCTAGCACAGGTCCTGGAACACCATGGGCAAAATAAATAGGCGATTACAGAACTGGCTGAAGCATCATTTTAATAGCCAGTGGTAGAAAAGCTTCCAGGACGCATGGCTGTCCTGGATGAGGGAAGGAGAAGCTGTCTTTCAATTGCTGAGTATGAGCTGGGGTGATGGATAGTCTTTTTGCCCACCTGTGAATAGAGCTTTTTGTATATTCTATAATAATGCTATAGGTAGGTTTAAATCAAAATTTAAATTCCAAGAAAATACACTGCTGGCAGAAATCAGCCAACAATGTCATTTTTAAAAGATGGATCACCTGCCATGTGGCTCTGTGTGCTAGAATGTTGAACACACCTCTGTGTAGAAAGATTAGTATCATGTATTTATCATCCTCATCAAACGCTGTTTACTGGCTGCCTGGGGGAACAGCAACTGCTCAATATGAAATGCTCTTCTGCCTTCCCAAGTACTTGCTATTCTGGCCTGGGTCGAGGTGGACACACAGGAATTGAAGACATACTTCACAAGCTGTCCTAGAAACAACCACATCTCTAGAGAGACCTCTAGTCTGAGAGACCACTCAGGCCAGATTCTACACCAATCATAGTGTACACATCACCTTGCTTAATTTCTGCCACAGTGTTGTGAAGTTTAAGTGGTCAGTCCATCCAGGATTTGAATAGAGATCTTTGGTCTCCACAGTTTAGGTTTTCTCTTCTCTTTTGAATTATAGATGGATTGATCTCTTGGGTCTAGAGTGACTTCAGTGTCAGTATGGGCTAAGGATTGAACTGTGGATTAAGAGTCCAGGGTTTAAACCACACTCTGCCAAAGAAGACAAGGCTTTGGGAAATCCCCTTTCCTTTTCTAGGCCTCAGTTTATTCTTCTCAGTTTATGTGGGCATGCTGAATGTGCTAAGCCAAATGATACTTACTGAGTGCCTCCTATGTGCTAGGGAATGCATTGGCACTGAGGCCATTGTACTGAGCATGTTGAACTTGTTTCTGCCTTCATGGAGCTTACATTCAGCAGATGTGACAGTCATTAAACAAATACTTACCCAAGTAAGTATTAATTACAGTGGTGCTAAGTGCTGTAAAGGAAAGTATAATATAATGAGAGACCTGATATAATGGGGGTGGGGGTGAGCTGGAAACACTTCACAGAAAAAGTTCTGCCTTAAACAGAGATGAAGGGTACATATGAGTTTTCTGTGGGATTATGTTTTGCGGGATATATGATCCCAAGTGGCAGAATCACAAATCTATTTCCAGAGACAGAGCAGCCTTAGAAAGTAGAATCCTGCTGCATTTCAGGAACTGAAAGGAGACCAATCTGTGGAAACAGAATGAATAGGAGAAAAGCAGAAAGACTGCTGGAAGAGTAGGCAGGGCCCAGATCCTCACAGCATCATGAAAACCATGTGGAGATTCTGATATTTATCCGAAGAATAAAGGGAAACCACTCAAGGTAGGGCAAGAGTACTATGATCAGATGTAAGTCTATAAAGGATCACTCTTCTTGCAGAATGAAAAGAGGTTGGGGAAGAACAAGGGCACCCAGGTTGGAGGGAGTTCCATCGGTCCATGTGAGAGAGCTGTTATTGGCTTGGATGATGGCAGCAGTGGAGATGGAGAGAAGCTGAAGGGCTTGAGAGAAACTCAGGAGACAGAATGGATAGGATTTGGTGTTTTACTTTAAGGTGGAGGAATTGGGAAGTGGGAGGTGTTAGGACAACTCCCATGATTCTGATTGTCTGTCTTTGGGAGTGGTGGGCTAGGGGCCGGTGAGGAGAGCCAGAGGGGACCCACAGTTTGGCAGCAGGACATTGAGGGAGAACTTACGCCTAACAAGGATGAGCTAGTGCTTCTTTAAAGCTTATCTGAGGGAGAACACAACATTTCCATTCAGTGAGTAGACAGAGTCTACAAATTTTCCAGGGAAAGATGCAGAATGAAAATGGTTGACACAAACAGTGAAAGGAGCTTAGATTCCATGAGGTCCAGCAAACCATGAGTAACTCCAGGAAGAATTGAGGGAGTTGCCTTGAAGGACAGATTGGGGACTGGCTCTCCCATGGCCGTCTCTCCTGGTTGGTTGGCTGTGATTGCCTCTGAACTGGGCTCCCTGCCTTTCCATTTTCCCCACATGACTCTCCTAGTGATGTGACTTTTCTCAGAAACCTCTTGCTTAAGAGGTTAAAAGCCTGAATAAAGGTTCTTTGTTGTGTAAAGGATACAGTCTACCCTCTCAGTCTCTCTCCTACTACTGTCCTCTCCACTTTCTCCTTTCTTTACACATTCTAACTTGTTTTTAACCTGAGTCCAGCCAGGTTACAAAGAGATTGGTATGTCTACAGTAGCCCCAGGGAGTGACTTGTGCTGGGTCATGGCTTGGCTTATCCATAGAAATACCTGAAGTGGACAGAAATGGAAAACTTCTGGGTTCTACAGTGCAGGTACAAGTAAAGGGAGCTTACTTCTGGCATAGCAGTACCTTTGAGCATGGAAACAGGACTTGACCAGCGTAACATGACTTGCTGAGTAGCCAAAGTTACTGCCTTTTATGGTAAGACAAGTTGTTTCCGGGTTCTGACCCAGAGTGGAGTAGTAGGGAGATCATAGTTCTGAGATCTTTGGCCTGGTAGGCATCTTACTCCATGGGGGATTCTGTGATCATCAAGCTCTGGATGCACCTTTGTAAGAAAACAAGGGAGACCACAGAGAACTCAGCCCTTGCCCATGCCCTTGGCTTCTTCCTAACCCTGGCCCTGGTTAGTTGCTTCTTCCATAGTAAATGAAAAAAACTGTGTTTTTATGGGGACATTGGTGAGATAGATGAGCACAGCCCACACTGCTTTTGGGCCCAAGCATAAAAGTATCAACCAGTGTTGGGGGAAAAGGCTTCTTTCCACTTCCGCAGTGAACACAGTGCTTTTAGTAAAGGTGATACTAGCTGCCATAGGAGAGAAATCCCAGCACCTCAGTGGGTTAGGGAAGAGTTCTGCTTCTTGGCATCATTCAGGGACCTAGGCTATTGGTGGCAACTGCTCTCTCGGAGTCTGCCGGCAAATGGGGAAAGAATATGAGAAGGCATACCCACTTCTTAACTGTTTGACCTGGAAGTGACACATATTATTTCTAGTCACTTCATTAGCAAGAATTAGTCATATGGTCCACCTACATGCAGAGGGGTCTGGGAAATGAAGTCCTTGGCTTGGCAGCTGCTTCCCAGCAGTGCATCTACTCTGGAAGGAGAATATGAATGGTTGGTGGGCCACTCACTCTCTGTGCCACACACAGCAATATTGTGATGCACCTTATGAGAGTCCCTTGGCATCTGTGACCCCTGGCAGAGATGTCAGCACTCTCAGGGTGTTGTGTGGATAGGACTGAGCAATGGGGGTGCCAGATTGGGAAAAATTTCTTGTGAACTCTTGTTTTCACTTCTGGGGACTCCCAGAAATAACTGGGTGGCACTTCTGGTAGCAGGAATTCTTACATCATGTTGAGACAGTCACCCAGAGGTTAGAGAAAGGCCTATAGGCTGATGATGTTTGAGGAAACTCAGCTTACATGTAATAAGAATTTTTTCTTATTTTCAGGGTTTTTCTAGGGAAGATGATCCACATTTATTCCATAGAACTATCCTACAAATGTAGGAGAATAACTCACCAGGCTGCCCTTGTTTGAAATATGTTTTGAAAACATGCCATTTGTCTTGACTCTTATCTAGCACTCAAAAGACAAACCTCTGATCTGTGTTGAGCTCAGCATGAGGGGCCCTCCTGGTGTGGATGTCTGGCTCTTGATCGTAGATACTCCCGTCACATGTGAATATGTAAGCGGACATTCCGACTTATAAATCAGCCTTACATTTGTTTCAGAAGGAATGAGTCAGTTCTTAAGCTCATTTACACTGGAAAATTGAGCATCAGTATTGCTTCAGGTAACTTTTCAAAGCTCAGCCCTAAAGAGCCCTCATTTCTTTTGCTGATGTCAGTTGGTATCCGTGCCTGAGTAAGAGTTCCTGAAAAGCTGTGCGTTCACATTGGGTGTCCAGAATTCTCATTGCCTCCCTCTGCATTTGGGAGTAAGCAGTTGATAATCTTATCACCAATGGACTGCAGTTGATATGTAAAAAAGTTATGCCATGGTATATATAAATTAAAAATAACAGTCGGCTGGGCGCAGTGGCTCAAGCCTGTAGTCCCAGCACTTTGGGAGGCCGAGACGGGTGGATCACGAGGTCAGGAGATCGAGACCATCCTGGCTAACACAGTGAAACCCCGTCTCTACTAAAAAATGCAAAAAAAAAAAAAAAACCAAAAAAACAAACTAGCCGGGCGAGGTGGCGGGCGCCTGTAGTCCCAGCTACTTGGGAGGCTGAGGCAGGAGAATGGCGTAAACCCGGGAGGCGGAGCTTGCAGTGAGCTGAGATCCGGCCACTGTCCTCCAGCCTGGGCGACAGAGCAAGACTCTGTCTCAAAAAAAAAAAAAAAAAAAAAAAACAGTCAACAGCAATGATGATAGGCAGCTAACACTAATTGATCACTTAACTGTCGGTCAGGCATATGAACTGTGCGGTACTTTATAAGCTAGGTACTGTTGTCATGTCTATTTTATGGATGCAAAAACTATAGCAATCCTTCAAAGGTCGTGTTGTAGAGATGTGGCCAAGCCAGGGTTGGAGCCCAGTTGTTGGGTGTAGTACCTAATTTCTGGGATAGACACTAAGCTAGAATGAGTTGATGTACTTCTGGCAACCTTTTTTTTTTTTTGTAATGTACCCTTAACAATATAGAAGATGGAATGTATACCCCAAAGAGGTTTGAGGGTTTGGGGAGTTTAACTAGAAGCATCTATTGCAGTGGGAAATGTCTTTTTAAACATCTTAATTCATTTTGTGAATATGGCTTTCTATTCTATAATATAGTGTGACTCTTTTACCATGAAAACATTTTCATTTTATCCTTTTTAAA
Organism: Piliocolobus tephrosceles; assembly: GCF_002776525.5. Classification (NCBI taxonomy): domain Eukaryota; kingdom Metazoa; phylum Chordata; class Mammalia; order Primates; family Cercopithecidae; genus Piliocolobus; species Piliocolobus tephrosceles. The sequence continues at coordinate 152,442,152 of NC_045437.1, forward strand.
TTCCCACGTAAAATTGACACCCCAGAAAATATGCACCATGTTATTTTGTGGCTTGCTGTACTCTCTGGTAAAATGCAGGACACCGATAGAGGTAAACAGGTCCCAGCTTGAGAAGCTTTGATACATGGTTTGCTAAACCAGAGGTTGTGGATGTATGATCAGTATCCAGACACTGGCATGCAAACGCGGATATCTGGACAAACTTCAGTTCTCTGTAGTGCTGTGTTATATTGTGATTCAACAACATTATTAGAGTTGTCATTTGCTTCAGAAAATACATGTGGTATTCTTTTTATTTATTTATTATTTATGTTTTGGAGATGCATTTGGCAGCAGAATTCCAGGTAATTCTTTTTTGGAGGGCAGGTTGTGGAGGATGTTTGATGTGACACAGATGAAAAGCCACACGTGGGAGCAGGAGATAATGTACAGTAGGATATGTCTTTGTTGAATATTCTCTCATGTCTCCAGGATCATGGTTTTTTGCCATACCAATGCCTTATGGGAATCCAGAAAATAAACAACTGGAGCAGATCAATAAGTACATTAGTAATAAATGTATCTCCACTAGGTAAGGCCATCCATTGTAGTAAGCCCAATCTTAAGTGTTGGTTTAAAATATTAGCCTTGTGAAAGCATTTTAAAAATAGTCAATAGAAACAAGGGACAGCCTGAAATCTTTATATTTATAACTGTGTTGTTTGTATTTATGAATGTAGACAAAGCCTTTGGTAAACTAGAATGGGAAGCTTGTATTGATAACAGGGAAGACTACTTTTTAAAAGACCAATTTTATTGAGGAATAACTTAAATGCAGTAAAATGCATCCATTTAAAGTATACAGTTTGAGATTTAACAAATGTATTCATGCATGAAAATACCACTACCATCAAGATTTAGAACATTTTTATTACCCAAACTTTCCTCATGTCCCTTTACGCTCAGTCCCTCAGTCCCAGGAGACCTCTCATCTACTTTCTGTCACCGTAGATAAATTTTACGTATAAGTGGAATCATATAGTATGTAATCTTACTGTCCGGCTTCCTTCGCTTAGCACAGTCTTTTTTGATTTGTCCATGTTCTTGTGTATATTGGTAATTCTTTGTTATTGTTGACTACTTTCCATTGTATAGATATAACTTGTTTATCCATTCACTGTTGATGGATATCTGGATTGTTTCCAGCTTGAGACTATTATGAGTAGGGTTGTCATGAGCATTCATGTACAAAGCTTTTGGTTGCCATGAGCATTCATGGCAATGAATGCTTTTAACTTCTATTGGGTAAATAACTAGGAGTGGAATTGCTGGGTCATATTTACAGACCAGTGGAACAAAATACAGTGTCCAGAAATAGACCCACACATATATGCTCAGTTGAAGTTTTGTTTGTTTTTAGAGATAAGGTCTTGCTCTGTCACCCAGGCTGGAGTACAGTGGCATGATCATAACTTGCTGCAGCCTCAAACTCCTGGGATCAAGTGATCCTCCACCTCAGCCTCCTGAGTAGCTAGGACTATAGGTGCATGCCACCATGCCTGGCTAATTTAAAAGTGTTTTTTAGAAATGGGCCTTTGCTGTATTTCCCAGGCTGTTCTGAAACTCCTTCACTTAAAGCAATCCTCCTGTCTTGGCCGCCCAAAAGACTGAGATTACAGGTGTGTGCCGCCATGCCTGGCTTATTTTGTTTGTTTTTACGAAGATGTCAAGGTGTAAATCGCTGGTGAAAAGGATAGGCTTTAAACAAATATTGCTGAAACAACCAGGTATCTGTATGAAAAAAAAAAGAATCTTCACTCATACCTCAAAACATATACAAAAATGAACTTGAAATGGGTTATATACACCTGAACATCAGAGTAAAATGTAAAACTATAACACTTCTAGAAAAATCTTCATTAACTTGGAGTATGCAAAGATTTGTTAGACAGGACTCAAAAAGCATACTCATATGAGGAAAAAAACTGAACTTCATTAACATTAAGAACTTGGGCTCTTAGAAAGTCCCCATTAAGAAAATGAAAAGATGAGACACCTGATGGGAGAAAATATTTTATGTACACACATGTGCATATAAACATGCATGTACACATATATGTATCTATGTGGATATATATGTGTATGACAAAGGACTTATACCCAAAATATATAAAGAACTATTACAACTTCATAATGAGAGGACAATTCAATAAGGAGATGGGCAAATTATTTGAACAAAAGCTTCACAAAAAGAGATCTATAAGTGGCCAGTGGGCACATAAAAAGATGTTCAAAATTTGTACTGATCATGGAAATGCAAATTAAAATCACAAGAAGATACTATTTCACCTTCATGATAGTGGCTAACATTTAAAAGTTTGGCAATACTTGGTGCTGGTGGGGATGTTGAACTCTCATCGATTGTTGCGGAGAGTGTAAAATGCTACACTTGCTTTGGAAAAGTGTTTGGCAGTTTCTTATTAATATTATTTTGATAGCCTTCTGATTCGTTCTTAGTTACAGTTACATCCTCCACTGTATCTTTTATTTCCCCCAGTTTTATGGCTCTTTGGGGACAGCAATAGGTTTTCTCAAGTTCCATTATCATCTTTGAGTAGGGTTATATAAGGCTGTCACTTTTGCTCCTCTGCTTAACTAAAGGTAATAACAAAGAAAGTGATAGGTATATTTAAAAAGACAATTACTATAAGAAAACCAGCTAATATATATAACTAATGTTGATTCTGAGAACCCATGTAGTTACCATTTCCAGAGTTCTTTATATCTTTGTGTAGATCCAGGTTTCCATCTGGTATAATATTTACTCTGCCTGAAGCATTTAATTTTTCTTTTCAGAGGCACAGATCTGCTGGTGATGAATTCTCTAAGGTTTTGTATGTCTGAAAAAGTCTTTATTGCAACTTTTGAAAGACATTTTTGCTGAGTATAGAATTTTATGTTGACAGGTTTTTTTTTTCTTCCCCCCAACCGGTACTTAAAGATGTTGCTCTTCTGTCTTGCTAGGGTTGTCTTCAGCAAGAAATGTGTTCTTTTCCTTTTCTCTTGTCCTCTGTAACATGTCTATTTTTCCTCTGGCTGATTTTAAGGTTTTGTGACTTCTTCCCTTTATGACTAGTTTGGAGCAATTTGATATGAGCCTTTGTATCCTTTTCTTCCTGTTTCCTGTGCTTGAGGTTCATTGAGATTCTTGGATCTGTGGGTTTACAGTTTTTATCTGGTTAGGTTTCTAAGAACTAACAAGGTGATTTGAGCTTTTGGGATATTTAGGAAGATATGATTTCCCAGGGTTGCCAAGGTAACAGTGCCAGCTAATGTATTTTCATTCAATTAAGTTAGCAGGTAAGTAAGTGGACATAGATCAGCAAAAGTTTCTCTTTTTTTTTTTCCCCCAGAAACCTTAAATGAGCTTGCCACCAGACTCTTGGTTAAGAAAATGAGGACCTTCATTTTAATTTTTATTCATCTGGGCAATTGACCAAGTAGAGATTTGCCATTTGTGGCTTTTTGGCTTAGTGCTTATTGGAATCACACTTCTGGAATGTGGTGAAGAATTCCTCTGAACCAGGGAACTGCCCGTTTACCCCATTATGGGGATCCGAGCAGTTTTCATTGTTCTTCACAATGGGGGGAAAGGGAAGGACCTGGCGGTCATCTTGACCTGATCCCAGAGGACCCTTCCTACCACCTTTGGGTGCATGTCCCTCAACCTTGGGCCTGTGTAACTCACAGTATGCTTCATAACCACTGGTCTTCAAACATATGGCTTGTGTTTCTTCTCCTCCCTCACAAATCCTATTTAAACAGTCAGCCCAGAGAATTACCTGTAGCACTGATTCAGCTCACAAATATTTGTGTGCTTGTAATAGGGAGGGATTGCTTTTTGTGATCGGAATCTCAAACTGTTTGGGCTCTTCTCTATTTGTCTCACCTTCCTCCCTAATTCAGGAACTATCCATAAATCTCTGTTTACACATTTATCCTGAAATACGTTTTTCTCATCAATTTTAAATTTAATCCCCCAAATGGCTTGTATCCTTTAAGTAGGACTTACAAATATTATCCTGTATCTCCTTTTCTGGCTTACTTATAACTGTGCTAGTTCCTAAATTGGAATGCTTTCCTGGTCCTAATTGAATGTTCATTTGTGGATTCAGGCCAAATTCAGATTCAGGGAGGTCTTTGATGGAACAAGCTTTGATCAGCAAAGATATAGCACCTAAGGGACAGGATGTAATATCCTCCAGTTAGTAAGGGGGGCAGGCGGGGACATACTTGGGATTATCTATGACTTTTTTTTAGCTTCCGAATATGCGGCTTTTGAAACTCTAGACCTTAGGTGCTAAAATATAAAGTCTTGGAAAATATTTTTAATACCTTCCAGAAACACAGAGTGCTTATTTCAGGAATTAATGAAAATGTAAATCTCTGTTATTTTATTTTCCTGGCAATGTAATTAATAGGTGGATACATGGTCACATCCCAATTTAGTAAAATTTCTCCAGCAATAAATCAGGACCAGAAAGGTATTTTCAATGTTTTGCCACTAGCAAGTGAATGTCTTCCATTTAATATGGGGAAATGTAAACAGAGCAAGCATTCCTATTTCTTCAGGCTTTAAAATCATTTATAAAGATGTCTTTAGAAGGGAAGGGTGGTGAGCAGTCACATTTTTATTATTCTACTGAATAAGTGAATTTACCCAACACATAAATTAGCAAATACATTTTTTTCCCTGTAGCACATGTTGACATTTTCCTGCAGATGGCTCGGCAGAAGGGGAAGCTCGAAAGGTGGTTAGTGACAAAGGATAGGCATGTCTGGTCACTATCTTTTGCCACTCAGAAACACTGGCCTGCTCACCCCTCTCACCCAGCCAGCGTACTTGCTGGGAGGGGAAGCTTTGTGACTGCAGACACTGTAGTGAAGAATGGAGGAGGAATAGGAAGTAAATAGAATCTGTCTGATCCCTAAGAATTATATTTTTGCTCTTCTGTATTAAAATTGTTCATATGGTACAAAAACTAGCCGGGCGAGGTGGCGGGCGCCTGTAGTCCCAGCTATTTGGGAGGCTGAGGCAGGAGAATGGCGGGAACCTGGGAGGCGGAGCTTGCAGTGAGCTGAGATCCGGCCACTGCACTCCAGCCTGGGCGACAGAGCAAGACTCCGGCTCAAAAACAAAAACAACAACAACAACAAAAAAACAAAAAATTGTTCATGTGGTTGCAAGTAGGACAAAACATTTTTTGTGTATGTTTGCTTTCCATTTGGAATCATTTACCAATCACGGTTTGTCTATAGATGATATTTTTTTGAGCCAATAGTTGGAAGTCAGGTTATTTGACTAGTAAGCGCTCATAGGTTTGTTTCAGGAGAGCAGGTGGGTGGAGGGAGGGTAATCTCTGTTTTAAAAAAGTACGTGTGGCTGAGGAAATTCAGATTCTTGTCATGCACATACCTGGTAGAACCCTTGTGATAGATAAACTAGTTGTTGATGGGAACAGTTAGGGGCTCAGTATGAACAGTTTGGTACTTCTTGATTATGAGAGAGAAATGTTTAATCAGGTATTTGAGACTGAAGTTTGTATAGAGGCAGAAGCCTTCCAAATAGAGTTGTGACATCACATTATACCCTGATGTGACACAGGGCACGGTACTGCTCCCTCAAAAGGTTGTGCCTTCAGAGAAGCCAGGAGTGTAGCTCAGGTCTTGGTCTGAGGGCTGTGATTTATGCTCAGATGGGATGGAGTTCATTCCATGAGCTGTGAAGGGGTAGATGTGACTGAGATCTTCCAGGAAGGCAGGACAAGATCAGGGGGAAACTACCCTAGTAAGTGAATAGAAGTCCTATTCATCTATCCACTCAGCTGTTAATTATCTGCTTATTATTATTATTATTAAAACTGTTTAATACCAAAGCCAATTTTGAAATAAGAGAAGTTGGTAAAATCGTAGATTATGGTGCGTGTGTGTGTGTGTGTGTGTGTTTGTTTTTGCTCACGATTTTAAAAATTTAGCTTGTCATCAGTGAAAGAAAATTAGTGTTTATGCATTTTTATATTTTCTTCCATGAGTTTATATTTAGAATGCAGTATAATTCTGGGGGGAAAAAAACCCAAAATAGACTAAGAGTCAATGAGAAGCAAAGTATAGCTCTTCATTCAGCAGAGTTGACTGAGGAGAAAAGAATTTTGAGCTCCTGTCCTCATTTCTAAAATGAAGTAATAGTGGTATTTACCTCATAGAGAACTAAATGAGGTTATGACTGTAAGTTTTTGATACAGCACCACCGAAAATTACTTTTAAGATTTTATAAAAATAGCATTCAATGCTACATGTTGTTTTTTAAAGGTACCTTTTTTCCCCCCACTTAACACTAGATTTGGGACAGCTTTCTCTGTTAGAACATAGTGATCTAGTCAGATAATCAGAGTACACTTGGACTCTCATTTATCTTCCAAGTCTTCTGTTGAAGGAAATTTAGGTGTCCTGCACTTGTCTTGTCTCACAGAGCAGTAGAGAACATTCCTGCACTATTTATTTATTTGCTTTGAAGAATAACATCTCTGTCACTTGTTCTTGAGGCCTGTGAAGGACAACACAGTCCCTGCCTTGGATCACAGGCCCTAGTGAAGACTCCACTGAAGTTCCCTGGCATCTTCTCAGGTGGGAATTGGAGTCGATACTGTTCTCTTTCTGTCTGAGGGACTGCTTCTCTTTCTGAGCTTCAGTAGCTCTGAGTGAGTCAACCTGGTTCCTTTCATTTGGCCTAGGAATGATGTTTCCCAGACAGTGACCTTGTGCTTCCCTTGTGTCCCTCCCTAAACCAAAGTGGACAGCTATGCAGTTGTTTTCTCATTCATTGACGTTTCAAGGTGACACATTTTACTTGGGAAACATCTACCCATACTTAGCCATCTCCCTTGAGTTGCCTTTTTCAGGCCTATCAGCTGTAGAAGGGAAGTCCAGCTAATGTTTCACTGTGACTAAACTTCCGTAGGGTTGCCAGATGTTCATTTTGGCATAATGCACTCCAGCTGGCAGAAACTGGGTGCCAACAGGAGCTTTATACCTGCTCCTTGTCAGTGAGGTCCTGAGGTAGAAGGGGCCTGCAGAGTGCAGACCTGCGCTCTGACAAATTAGAGATTTTGTCTGAGTGGAGTGGGGCTTGTGGGCCTGGAAAAGGATTGTCTGGTGAGAGAAGTAATACATGAGGTCACTGTTGCATTGGGCTCATGCAGTCCATCTCCATGACAGGTGACTCTTCCCCTCAACTCTTCACAGTATGGGCAGATTGTTTATCTGGAGTCGGAGGGCTCTGCATCAGAGTCCTAGAGTGTCTCTCTCTCCCATTCTTTCTCCTTGGCTGCTGTGATAGCCACACGGACCTTTTCTTTACTGCATAGATGAGGGCTAGGAAGTGCAGTGGAAAAACATATTCAACCTTTTCCTTTTCAAGGTCTAAATAGATTTTTAAATTTTTTGGAGAGGGTTGAAGCTATGGGATGAAGTGAAATTTTGGTGTTTGGGAGAGCTGTCATTATCCATTGCGTTTATTTAACTTCCTGCACTTTGCCATGCTCTCATTTGCAGGATGGGAGTCTCACAAGGCCCTGGTGAGATAAACAGCCCCAGAAGTTGTTAACCCCATTTTACAGAAGATAAAGTGAGGCTCTTGTGGGGAGGTGGCACATCTAAAAACACACAGCCGGGAAGTGGCAGAGTGGAAAGAAGCCTGTGGTCTCTTTGCTTCCAGTCCAAGGTGCATTCCAGAACATCACATTGGTTACTCAGAGGGATTGTCTTCAAATGCCAATAGTATTATGTCTTTACTGTTCTTGAAATTTGGGGCTCCTTGTTAACTTCAGAGTGGTACCCAAACTCTTAACATGCCCGACAAGGTCCTTGGTGATTTGGCCCTGCCTCTCCCTCCATCCTTATCACTGGTGCTCTCCCCTTCTTTAGGTCTTTGCTGTAATCCTACAGAACACCCTCCATCTTGCCTCCTGCTTGTGACTATGCTTATCTCTCTACATGTCCTCATTCTGTGGATAATTAGTACCCATCCTATAGGCCTCAGCTCAGAGCTCCCTTTATCTGGGAAGTCTTGGCTAGATCCCAGACTGGGTTAAATTGTTCCAGTTGCTCACACCGCACCCTACTCCAATGTATTGTGATGAGATTGTAAGGGCAGGGACTGCACCTGTCCTTTTCCCCACTGTATCTTCATTGGGACCCAGTACAGTGCCTCCATAAGAGGGTGCCAAGTAAAGACCTTCTGGCTGGAACCCATGCTGCCACTGGTCCTGAGAAGCATGGGCATTTGTGACTTGCTTCTGGAGTTTATCCAAAGCAGGACATTAGGAAACATACTTTCCTGAGGTCCCCAAACTTGATATGCTCATCTGCAAGGCTTGGTGCTCTTCTCAAGGTGGTATTTCTGTCTTTTCTGTGGCTTGCATCCTCTTCTTCTTCCCACTACATTGCTGCCTGTCTCTTCATCTGGGCCTCCTTGGAGGGAAAGCAGGTCTCCTTTGTGCATGGGATGTCTCTGACTGCGCTGGGTGGTGCCCATCAGAGAGCTGGCGTGGCACACTCCCCTCTGAACTCGAGCTCATGCTCACAGGTGTGAATCTTGCCTACTCTTTGTGGTATGCCCTAGGCGAAGAGAGCTGTCCAGTGGTGTGGGGCACAGTCTCTATTTAATACTTGTTGACTTTATTAAAATGCAGGGATATCTTCTGGGCCAGTTATCCAATGGGCATAGAACGGAAGTTGTTTGGAATAATGAAACCAATAACAGAACCTGACAGCCATGATCCATGCGGCCAATGAGATGGTTATCAACAAGCAGCCTTTCCCTGGCTTCCTGCAGCCAACCTGCTCATAACATCTTAAAAAGGCTCTGTTGTCTTGATAAACCTACATGGTCATCAGTTTCCAAGGGCTGGTTCCCCTTAACATCGTGATCAGTTCTTAAAATTAATTATCATCAGGAACAAGTCAAATGATAGCTCAGAAAGATCCTTTTAAACACTAACAGGCACTGTGGTGGAGTGTCTAGATAAGGGAAAATAGATCAGCTGGAAGATGTTGTAATAAACCAGCAGAGCACCTTGATTAAGTGCCTGTGAATGCCGACTATCAGGAGCATGAAAATAAAGGCATATAATGGGAAGGCTTTCAAAGATAATAAGGTCTGTGGTGTGATGATTTGGGAAGTGTGAAGCTGAGGGAGAAAGTGAAGTTTTCAGGGCTTGAGGAGACAGGTGGGACCCAGGCCAGCTATGTGGTGGCAGTGGGTGGCTCATGGGGGACCATTGCTATACCATATCTGATGTGCCTGGGCATCCCTTCCCACCACTGCAGTGCCCAGCCCTGGCCTGAAGCATAGGAGGTACCTGGTAAATGCTAAACCAAGCTAAACTGAGTTTCCATTCAACCGTAGTTTCCCCAAGGGCTAGACGTCTATTTTGCTCAGCACTTAGTAGTGAGCCTAGCATTTAATAGCTGTCAAATGATGGAAGGAATGGAGTTCTGGTATGCATATCCTTCTAACCTAACAGAGAAACACACGAATGTCAAAACCAAAAAACAAAACTAACTTTCCCAACCCAATCATTGTGGGCACAATAGCTAGTCTTCCATGGCAGCTGCCATGTGCCTCTTACCCATGTAATATTTATCATGTGCCAAGTATTGCTAATTTATCATGTGTTAAAATGCTGTTGAGGCTAATTTTATTTAATCCTTATGGGCAACCCTAGGAAATGGGTACTATCATTATGCCATTTTACAGGAAGTGACACACAGCTGGCACATGGCAGATCTGAGATGTGAGCCCAGGCTGTCTGACTCTAGATCCCGTGCTCTGAGATGCTAGGCCAGACTTCCTCCTCCAGATTTCCTTTAGCCCAGCACTCTTCAGCCTGATCCCATGGCAGCCTCCCTTTCCACCTGCATGCTGCCTGTGGATCTGCAATTCCTCAAACCCATGGCTTTGGTTCAGCCCACCTGCCTAGGGTTATGAAGCTTATGTCTCCCATGAAGGGTAGAACAAATAGGATTGGTACAGACACTTTCAGTGCTTCTAACAGAATTGCCTCCTTCCGGGCTTTTCATAAAGAAAGGGAAAACCCCCTTTGAGGATGCGGAGGTGGGGACCATGTCTGGTGCTTCCTGGATGGAGTTAAGGGGGGGTGGTCATGACACTTTGGAGATCGTATGGGGGACAGGAGGTGGCATCGATTCCTTCAGACTTGGAAGTTCTTTTCCTGGAGTCTGATAGGCTGTGCTCTAAAATGTGTGTTTGGGGAAGGGGTTTGGGGGGAAGATGGGACTGACCTTCGTGAAACATAAATTGAGCACCAGGCACAGTGCTGAGGGCTGTCTTCCCACTCACCCAGTGAGAAAAGTAGAGTTATCCTCCCATTTTTTTGGTTGAGGAAACTGAGGCTCACAGAGGCTAAGAAGCATGGGCAAGACCATGCAGCCAGTAAGTGGTGGAGCTGGGCTGCTCCTGGTCTGTCTTAAGTTCTTTCCTTGACATCTTGTTCTGATTTCCAGGGGAATTGGCTTTTGGTGGAGGCTGATGTCCTTTGCATTGACAACATTAGAAAATGAGCTGTGGGTGACGTTAAGAGTTATGCAGTTAAAAAAAATATATAGTAAATGGGATCCTGAGAGGGTAAATATGTTCCTTTCATGTTGGCCATAGCTAGGAGTTTAAGGCTGTTCCCCTTTCCCCTTACTTTTTCTCAAAATGGGCTTGGATTAGAGACAAAGATAAGCTGTTTATCCCTGAGAAGGAGGGCAAGGACTGATGTGTTTCAAGGGCACTTAGGAGGTATTGCATGCTAGAGGTGGCACTGGCAAGGCAGGAATGATCACAGCAAGGGGCTGTGGTGTGTCTTCTGCCTCAGTCTACTGGGCATCATGGTTGAGCCTATGTGAGAGGAAACCTGTCCCTGTCTCTCTCTCTCCCCTCCACATCCCCACTCCCGACTATCTGATGGTGAGACCGTATGACTCACCATTCATGGTGGGGTTGGGGGACACCTAGCCTCTTCTGTCTTCTAAAATGTATGAGGAGTGCCAGGGACACAGCACTGAATAACACAGCCAAGGTCTTTTTTCTCATGGGCCTTCTTATGGGCTAGTAGAGCTAACAGACAGACATTAAGCCAGAAAACAAATAAATCATCTATTTTCAGGTAATGGTAAGTGTTGTGAAGGAAATAAGTCAAGATGCGGTGAAAAAAATCTCCCAGGGAGATGGAATATTATCTACAAAGAGTCCCAGGTGGTGCAGAGCTTGGCCTGTTGCAGGGGCTGCAAGGAGGCCCTTGTGCCTGGAGTCAAGTGAGCAGTGGGGGTGGGAGCAGGAGAGGAAGCCAGGAGGCATAGACCCTGCAGGGCCCTGTGGCTTGGAAGCAGGACTGGGATGTCATTCTAGGCACAGGGGAAAGCACCAATGGGTTTTAATCTAGGAAATGATGTGACCTGACATAGGTTTGAGATGTTCTCTGTCTCTCTGGCTCTGCTGATAGGTGCATAGTGGCTTATGTTTTCTTACAGAGCAGAAAGACTTGAGGTTCTGTTTTGTGTTGGGGGGAGAATGAGATTTTATGTTAGCCTGGGTGATTGGCTTTTTCTCTATGGTCTAGTCTGAATCACTGGCATTTTATATTGGGGTCTGGACTCAAGAATGTAGTGTTTTATGCTGATTTTGTCTTACATATATTTTTTACAGGGACCTTGAGAAAGGGAATATGGGCTCAGGCAGGATTTATGCATTCCTGGGTCACTACCAAATGCTACCATCGAATAGTTTCCTAAACTGATCACCACTCCCCCTTCTCAGGTACACCAAGCTAGTGAGTGACTGCAGGAACCCTAGGGTCCTGTGTCTTCAGGAAGGCTTGATTTTTATAACATCCTGCCCTCTGGGTTAAGTCTGTTAGTGCTGCTCTTTTTCTGCCTCTTGTCTCTTCGCAAGTTTCTCCCCAGTTGTGAAATGCAGCTTAAAGAGCACAGCGTTGTCACATTTCCCTAGAGAAAAAAGATCAATTGCTCTAAAATTGCCCATTCTCCTTGGACAGCAGTGGTTTAAAGTGACAGCTGGGGAGTTGAAGTAAAAATCTTATATCTGTTTTTTCCAGACCATGAAATTATGTCCTGCTTCAGTACATATTTCACTGATATAATTTAGCTCTTAATTCTTTCTGAGTTTATTTCAGCCATATTTTAGCAGCATCCCAGGATGCTGTTAATGCCTCACAGTGGTTAAGGGCAAGACCTTAGTTCAAGACCCAGCTTGGCCACTCACTTACTTTTTGGCCTTAGGCAGATTTCTTTCTCCTGCAAGTGTCAGTGTCCTCAAAATAAAATTATTATAATGGTAGAAGCTAATGGAAGTGAACATTCATATTAGTCTATTGAAGCACTTGCTTGAATAATTCATTGAGTCCTCTTAACAGTCCTATGTGGCAAATGCTATTATTATTTCCATTTTACAGGTGTGAACACTGGAGTGAGGTTCAGTTACTAGCCCAATGCCACTCACCAAGAAAGTAGAGGAGCTGGGATCTAAAGCCAGAGTCTGTTCTTGGCCCCTAACTAGAGCTATCCATAGAACCTCTCTCCGAGGGCTGCTGTGACACTTACATGGAAAAATGTGTGTATTGCACTTAACAGTGCCTGGCACGTAGTCAGTGTTCTTCTCTAGTTCTGAAGGGTTGCCCTCTTGGAAGACTTCTACATAGAAGGGCAGAAGCTTTGAATCCAAATGGGCTTTCTGCTGATGGTGACAGTTCTTTGGCATCCAGTGCTCAAGACGGACTACATGTTAAGCCACTAGATGTTGACAAGGTAAGGCTGTCTGAAAATTGGTGTTCTGCCCATACCCCCAGGCCCAATATTGTGGGCATGCATCTACTTCTGCCTGGCCTTACTGCTCGTGTGGGAGTCCTCACTCATTGATACACACCTCAGTCCTAGAATTAATCTCTTCCTTCCGATGACTTTGACACCTACAGGATTTGGCACTGGCATCAAGCACTAGGGGCTGACACCACTTTTATGCATCTCTAGGTATGACTATCCTGGTGAGAGGCTGCCTCTGTCTGAATGCCTGACTCCTGGACTTTAAGTATCTGATAGTGGTGAGCCTCTGTAGGAGGCTGGGCTTCTCTAGCAGGGAGCCTACAGCTTCTCATTTTGATTCCCTAGGAATTGGGACATCCTCTCAGCTGGACTATCACAGCAGCCTGGAGAGCCACAGCTTGTCCAGGGACTTTGAATCAAGGTGTGACAGAGCCAGGCTGCCTTCCAGCCACAGTCTTCTGTTTCCCCTTAGTTTGTGGGCCAAATGGGTGAACAGAGGAGAGCTGGAGACTGGGCCATGGCAGGAAGCCTGTGGGATGGTTCTGTTTGCCTGCTCTGAGTTCCCAGATGGTGTGGCGAAGATGCACTGTTGATCCACAGCACAGCTCTGAGGGCCCTTGCTTCCTTTTCTAACCACAAAGAACATCCTCTTAAATTAGGAATGGAAATATTTGGCTAGACTGGGAAAAGAATTAGCCAACCGTTTCTCTTTCCCTTGCCCTCTGCAATTTAGATGTTGCTGGTGGGTTGGTTGTTCTTGGTGCTTCTCTCTTATGTAGCTGGGGGCAATCTGGAGCTCAGATGGATTCGGGAAGGAGAAACAAGAAGAGCCCTCTGTGGCCCAGTAGGGATCTGTCTGCTGGTCCTTGGCTTATTCATGGTGACAGAGGTGAGATGGTGAAGGGGGTGCCTGGCATTCGGCCCTGGGCTACTTACAGGAGGACCCTCGTTTCTGTCTGGAAAAGAGGACGTAGGAGAAATGGGCAGCAAGCTTTATCTCCTGCCTCTGGCCCTTCTCCCAGGAAGTGCACCCCAAGCTCTCTCCCTTCAGAGACTTAATAACTTGCCATTGAGCCGATTTATGGGACTAAGATAAGCTCATTATGTGAGTTGTCAGTAATTATATGAATTGATGAGGGGATTCCCCTGTTACTTCTCTTTGATGCTTGCAAAATCATTTCAGGTTGATTTCACTTAGACATTAGCTTCTTTTAGTTCAGAATAACTTCTGATCTCTGCACCTATTGCTTTGCAACAAGCTTGTCTTAGGTGGGGTTTCTCAGGAAATTTTCTGGCACAATGGGTGACCAAAGACTCCCTGCATCTTTGATGTGGTTGTATTGTTTTTTTTTTTTTTTTTTGCGACGGGAGTTTGGCTCTGTCGCCCATGCTGGAGTGCAGTGGCAGGATCTCAGCTCACTTCAAGCTCCGCCTCCCGGGCTTACGCCATTCTCCTGCCTCAGCCTCCTGAGTAGCTGGGACTACAGGTGCCTGCCACGTCGCCCGGCTAGTTTTTTGTATTTTTTTTTTTTTTTTTTTAGTAGAGACGGGGTTTCACCGTGTTAGCCAGGATGGTCTTGATCTCCTGACCTCGTGATACACCCGTCTCAGCCTCCCAAAGTGCTGGGATTACAGGCTTGAGCCACCGCGCCCGGCCGGTTGTATTGTCTTTATTTTCCTAATTGCTAAATGTTTATTAAGAGCATCACCTGGGAGGACTTCAGCCTGCTGGCTCCTGGTGTGAATGTTTGCTGCTTCAATGGATTCAAATGGAACGATGAAGTATTTTTAAACATAAAAACTAATAAGCACCTGGAAACATAACTTTGCGGGTAGTACTAAGGCAGTATATTTCTTTATATATTAGTAGGCTAGTTTTTCAGTGATTCATCAAACTAATTAGCACAGGAGCACCAGAGGTGACAAACCCATGGGCTAACTCTGGCTTGATGTGTTTTGTTTGGCCTGTACCAACGATATTTAAAATGTTATTTTAGACCAGGTGTGGTGCCTCATGCTTGTAATTTCAGCACTTTGGGAGGTTGAGGCAGACATATCACAAGGTCAGGAGTTCGAGACCAGCCTAGCCAACCTACAACATAGTGAAACCCCATCTCTACTAAAAATACAAACAAACAATAAATAAATTAGCTGGGTGTGGTGACAGGGCCTATATTCCCAGCTACTGGGGAGGCTGAGGCAGGCAGGAGAGTAGCTTGAACCCAGGAGACAGAGTTTGCAGTGAGCTGAGATCGCACCATTGCACTCCAGCCTGGGTGACAGTGCAAGACTCCATCTCAAAAAAAAAAAAAAAAAAAGTTATTTTGAATTAGTTGTTAACATTTAAAAAATAGAAGATGACATCTAAAAACATCTATAAATCCATACATCTGGATTGCCTGATCCTTTGGGAAAATCCTCAGACTTGAGCACACCAGCCTATGATCCCTTTTGGAGACAGTTGGCTGTCGTAGCAGCTGCCCCTTCCAACGGGGCTGGTGTGCACTTGCCATCCAGCTTTTTTCTGTTTCTACCTGATCTTCTTTATTTCATTTATCAGTTTGGCCTCCTATGGGCATTTGAATTGGTGACTTCAGCACCAGAGCAGTGAGTGTGGATATGCTCAGTGAGTTATTGCCTGTCAACCCTGCTGCTTCTGGCCTGAGCTAACATCTCTGGTCGGGATTGACACAAACACCTACCAGCAGGCCTGTCTGTCTCACCTTTGCATCTTTCCTGTTCCTCCCAACCCAAGTCTATGCTCAGCACAGAAGTCAGACTGCACCTTTGAAAATGTAAGTCAGAGCGTATCACTCCTCTGCTCCAAGCCTTGCTATGGGCTCCCATTTCTCTCAGAGGAAAAGCCAAAGTACCCACCTCATCTCACAGGCTGTGATGACAGGCCTCCTGTTACCTCTCGAAGCTGGCCTCCTCCTCCTCCTCCTCCTCCTCCTCCTCCTCCTCTCTGCCTTACTCGCTTTGTTCCAGCCATACCGGCCCCCTTGCTGTTTTTTGAACAAGCCAGACCTTAGGGCCTGTGCCCATGCTGCCTGGAATGCCCTCTAGATATCTGCTTGGCCAATTCTCACTTCCTTACCAATGAGGCCTCCCCTCACCATCCCATTTATTACTACAACCTGGCCACACCCTACTCCCTGCATTTTTCAGCCCCTCAGCCTGCTGTACACTTTCATTTTTCCATAGCATTTATTCCCTTATAATACATTAGATGCTTTTTTTAAATCATGTCTCTTATTTTCCGCTTCTGTCTGCTAGAATGTGAATTTGATGATGGCAAGGATTTTTTTGTTTGTTTACCATTTTATCCCAAGCATCTTGAGGCATGCCTGGCACAGAGTGGGTATTAATAAATATGTGTTGTTGGATGTTCCTATTTTCTGAGTGCTTCCAGGTGCTCAACCACTAAAATGATGGGAATTGGGGGTTGTCTTTCTATCTGGGTGAACACTGCCCAGCAGGGAGGCTCAGCAGAGGCAGTGCAGTGTCACTGTTCTCAGGTGGAGGTGTGAGGGCCGGAATCCTAGCAGTTTTCCTTGATCATCTTCCATAGTGGTCTCCTTGCTCTTCTATCTCTTTCTCTGTAAATGGGAATTAAGGTGCCATCATATCTGTCAAACGGAGCAAGGAGGAAATGGAGAAGGAGGGAAGGAAGGTGAAGGGACAAGTTTAGGTGGTTCAAGTTCTGAAGTCATCAGCTGTGTGACCCTTGGCACATTTCTGAGCATCAGTTTTACTATCTATGAGATGAGCCCGTTGTTTTGGAGAATTCTCTGAGGTTTCTCACAACTCTGTAAGCCATCAATGGTTCTAAGGTCCTGACCCACACTGACTGTATTTCACATTTAGCAGGAGAAACTTTAAGTAAAATTATTTGTGCCTCTCATCTGTACTGTGTAGGATCCATAATTGTTTCCTAAATCTAAATCAATGCTATTAAAAACATACTTTTTATTATTTTCAGATTTCATTAGAAATTCCATTTTGGGTTCAGATATTTTCCCCCCACTCAGTGAAATATGACATGATTTCAAAGAGCTGCTTTACTGGGCTGTGGTTTTAATATCCCTTCTGGGAAGGCAGGGAGCAGGTTGAGGTCTGACATCTGGGGGCTGCTTTTGCAACCCCAGCATTTACCCTGTTGTGTGTAATTAATGGAGTTGTTGAGATTTTCACCGCCATTCTTACTAAGAGAATTAATTTCAGTCAAAGATGAAATAATATAGGCCAACTATTGCCTCGGCCAAGTGGCACAAAACATACCTCATTCCCACTCCAAATGGTTGTCAATAAAAAATGACATTTAAAAATGCTGACTGAATTCAAGTCTGTGAAATGCTTTCTTCCATAATTTAAATTCATTTTTGGGAAGATGTGCAAGTCTATTTTGTTATAATGCCTATAAGCATGTTAACCTCCAATGAACTAGAGTATCTACAGTGGTTGTACCTTTTCCCGAAAGCTTTTCCAAGAGAAAGCTAACAGCTTCTACTGAACAAACGAAAACTCCTGTGACTCAGGGGAACTGAAATAAATGGGCCTATTTTCTTCAAGACATGACAGGTTTGCACTTGTAACCTGTCTTCCCTGGCTTTTTGGTGCTGGCCTGAAGGTGAAATCTTCATGAACAGTTGGGGCTCCCTATTGCTCCTTGTAGAGGGAGATGGAATGCCTCTGAGGTAACACTAATAAATGCTTCATTTCAAAGTGCCTCTTTCTTCCCAGAGAAACATGAGACTAAAATCTTGGTATCTTAGGCAAAATAGAAGCCTTTCTTGAGTAAAAACACCTTTAACTTTCCCCTAAAAGAAAGAGGTGTAGGGACCCAAGGAGAGGTGAGTGAGGGAGAAGGTGTGGGGAATTTGTGCACATCACACATACACGTATCATGAGCAGATTTTCCTTGGTGCAAGCTGTGTGACCTTGAGAACATTATATAACCTCTTTGACCCTCCATTTCTCAACCTTTCTTTTTGAGTCAGGATCTCACTCTGTCACCCAGGGTGGAATGCAGTGGTGAAATCATGCTCACTGTAACCTCGAACTCCTGGGCTCAAGTGATCCTCTTGCTTCATCCTTCCAAGTAGTTGAGACTAGAGGTGTGTGCCACCGTGCCCAGTGAATTTTTTTAAACTTAATTTTTTTTTTTTTTGTAGAGATGTGGTTTTGCTATATTGCCCAAGCTGGTCTCGAACTCCTGGCCTTAACTGATCCTGCTGCTTCAACCTCCCAAAGTGCTGGGGTTACAGGAATGAGCCACCATATCCAGCCATCATTTCCCAGCTTTAAGATGAGGCATTGTTTGCCTGCTGCATAGGGTCAATCTGAGGACTAAATAGGATGATGCATATAAAACTAGCACATGATAAGCACTTAGTAAATTTTAGCTTTTATTAGCTATCATTTTGCTAAGTTTCCCCCTGCCCCCCACAAGACTCTTCCTTGTCCCTGTTGGAATGATGGAAAGATAAACTCTTTAAGTACTATTACTTTTCCTCCAGCTGAAGTGCTTCCATGAGTGGGACCTGGTGTACACCTCTCTTGATGACCTAGTCCAGCATTACCCCACCGCTGGAACCATCAGGGACGACCCCTGGTTTCTAGCTTCTGGTTTTATATTGGATATGGTACAAGGATGCTCGATAGCCCTGTTGAGAGACAGGCCTTCTCTGTGCACTGGCCCGATACTTGTCCACTGACTCTGGCTTTGGCAAAGGCAGGACATGAAGGGGTGGCCTGGAGACGGGTTTCCAGCGGGCGCTCTGCTGGGTAAATCTGAAAGTGGCTGTGGAAGAGCTGCCCTCTGGGTAGTGGGAACTACCCCTGATTTGTCTGTAGCTTGGCCTTTTCTTTTCTCTGATCCACACTTTTCCTCCCTCCTTGCCAGTTGTTCTTTGGACCATCTGTGTTTGGGTGTTTGCCCATGCAGCATTGAGCTCCTTGGCTGGGATAAGTGCTTAAGTTTTCTCAAGAGCCCTCTAAAGTTCTGAGTGCTGTGTGTGCTGAGGGCCCTGCAAGGACCATTTGATGGCCACTGTGCTGACCATGCTGCCACAGTACTCCATAAAACCCTGAAGACTAGTTAGGTGGAGAGCTCTTCCACTTGGTTCCTCAAAGCAGGAGTAATATAATCCAAGGCACTTTTTTTCTAGGAAATACAGCGTAGCTTGCAGATTTGCTGTGCCAACTAGGTGGGGTGAACAGGGAGAGATGAGACCTCTTTCAGGTGTAGGTGTGGGTAGGGACTCTACATAGATTCCTGGAAGACTTCAGTGGTCTCCTATCTACCTGTGGATGTTCCCATACAGAGCTGGCTTGAGCTCCTTCTCTGTGAAGACTCCTATAGTCTTTCTCTAAGTCATTTGCATTTGTCCTGGGGACCTGCAGAGTCTGCATAGGCTGGCTTGGTACAGTCTCTGTGGTGACAGGCAACAAGAATCAGCCTGTATGAGATTGTGCTTGGAACACTGTCCTCTTCCACACTGTGGTCTGGCGATCACTCGAGCTGGCCAGAAGCTACAATGACCGTAGCCTTGTGATGCACAGGCTGCCTGTAGAGGGGCAAGAAGACCCCAGTCAACTTAAAGCCCATGTGTGTAAGCCAGGCTTTTGCAGATGAATCAGCTTATCTGCAGTTTGATGGATGGGACCTAAGCAGAAAATTTTGAGATTAAAAAGCAATTCAGTTTATTTTTAGGAAATGTTGACCTCAGAGATAACAAGTCCAGAAAAGAAGTTAAACTCTCTCAGAGTTAACAAGCCTAGTGGTTTCTTTATTCTCACAATGTCCCCACCTTTTCCCTGCCGACGCTGTCAAATGGTGGAGTTTGCCTGTCTGTCCTCTGTTAAGGTACAGTGGTTGAACAGGAGGGCTCTGAAGAGAGACTTCCTAAGTTCACTTACTATTTCTTTAAAAAAAATATTTTTTACAAGTAACAGCAGTCTACATTACATGAATTTTAAAAACACATAGTTTGAAAAGGTCAACTTTTAATCACTGCACACAGCTTTCCTCTGCTGTTGGTGGGGTCTCTTCTTTATAATGCAAACGTCTGGTCTACACTGGTCTTTGGGGTTCACCCATATCACTTGGCTGGGAGCTTTGGTAGTGGTGGTGAACCTCTGCATGGAATAAATGTTTTCGATGATGGAGACAAAGTCACAGGTTTTTTTTTTTTTTTTTTTTGAATACTTAAAGACGCAATATGGTGATAGTTTCATGAGTATATACTTATTTGCAAACTCACCAAGTCATATACATTAAATACTGACAGCTTTTTATATGTCAGTCATACCTCAATAAAGCATTTACAGCAACAACAAACAATAAGGAGGCAATATAGCCCAGTAGTGAAGAAACTGTGCTCTGGATATCCCCTAGTAGGTTTATTAGAATTAAATGAGCTCATGCCTGCAAAACCTTGACACGTACAATGCCTAGTCCTCAGTATTAGTTATTAAGGTTACTAGGTTTCCTTGATGTCCCCACTCCTGACATATTTCAAACCTTTTCTGGCATTGCTTTTGGCACCCTACATAGGCTACTGCGACTCGAAAAGTAGAACTTTCAGGAAAAATAAAAGGCTTGTTAAAATATAAATGTGAAGTGCCTATCTTTTGGGTGGCATGCATTGTCTCCTTGCCTTTCATTGTACAAACTTTAGGATGGTGTCATTTGCATGCAGATGGTCCTCCCCACTCCTATTCATTTGGCCCTCTTCAATTCTCCCTAGTTGCTTGTAGTGTCAGGTTTTTGGAAAATCCAACTGGCGTGGTGCATGCTGTATACCTATTGGGTTGGTCTCTGCCCTGTTTTGTGGGCTGCAGATTATGGTAGGCTGGTACATTTGGCATCTTCCATAAAGTATTTTTCATACAGTTTGTTCATTTGCAGGAATAAACAAGTGCTATAGTATTAGATTTTATCGATCATTTAACTAGGAAGAAATTATGGAAATATTATCCATAAAATCACCATAAAACCTTGTTAATCTGCCAAATTTTCAAATTAGAGAATCAATTAGATTTGTTGAGTATTTGTTTATCTGTGGTCTCTGGGTGACTCCTGCTTTATTTACTCTCATAATTCCCCCAAAGATTTGTTTCTCTCTTCCTTAGAGAAGAATGTGTTCTGCATATCCTATCAGAAGCTGCTTGAAGGGATTGAGTCAGAGATAAATTAAGCAAATATTTCAGATTTGTTACCATATATTTGTGAACCATATAAGTTAATGATCCAAGACCAGATACATTGCTTAATGCCAGATACAATCACATAACATTCTCCTTTTCCTGGGGAAGCTGAGGATGGATTGCAGTTCAGTTTTCTCTGGCCCATCTCCCAGGGTGATGGGAATCTGCCTCATGCCACTTTATCATGGACCGAACACTTAGTCTCTAGGGACCAATTATTTCAAAGGCACAAGTTATTGTCATGGTGCCACCTCATTGCAACCCATCAGCTAACGAGGCTTCCTCACTAAGGTTTGCACATGCTCAGAAATGGCAGGCAGGCTGGCGGGCAGGCCTCATGGAAGTGTTGTGGGCCAGTGGAATAGGCTCAGGTGTCAGTGATATTGGCAGCCTCCTGTATGGTATGGCTGGCTGGTTAGATGGTGTCCTGGGTAATCTCTTCAGGCTATTGAGAATTGACCCTACCATCGCCATTCTAGTAGTTCATCTTCCTTCTTTTAGATTCTGTTGATTCTCTTTGGGAAATTTTCTTCAAACATTCACTTGATAAATATTTACTGAGCATCAAGTATATGCTGGGTGTAGTGCTGGTCTCTGTGGACAGGAGGTTTCCTGGGGGAGCGATGTTTGAGCTGAGTCTTGAATATGTGAGAGCCAGCTGAAATGACTCAGGCTCCTTGCAGCCCTGAGTAGTCCATATTAGTGTTATTCCCACCTGATGGAGAAGGACGTGAATCTCAGAGAGGGTAAGTGACTTGCTCAAGGTCAAGAGCTAGTAAGTGAACTTAAGGAGTCTCTTTTCAGAGCTCACATGCTCAACCACTGTTCTTTAACAGAGGACAGACAGACAAAATCCACAATTTGACCCAGTGTTGGCAAGGAAAAGGAGGAGACAGTTGTGAGGAGCGAGAGGACAATGAATAAACCTGACCTCCAGGGCTGCCTCTATGAGAGGAGGGGAGCTTGGGGTGAAGAGAAGGACAGACTTGATCTCTGTCCTTAAGGTTTTTAAGGAGTTTTTGATTCAGTTAGGAAGGTAAGACTGGAAAGCTCTGTTTGACAGAAATAGAAACTACGATCACATGCACAGCCCAGACATCGATCTCCAGATGACAGCAAGCGGTCCATAACCTCTGGCATCCACACATACCCAGTCCTCAAACATCGAGGAGGAGTGGGCGTGGCTCCACTCACTTCTTGGACCAGCCCTTGCTAGGTGGGATGCCATTGCTGTTCTAGAGGGTCATCCATGGAGCTCCCTGCATCCCACTTCTGGATGAGTTCTTTGGTAAGGCTCTGACTCTTTGGCCTGGCATCATGGTGGGATCATGGAGCAGGGTGTTGAACTTTTGGACCAAGAATCTGGAAGTCTCCATTCTGATCCTGCCTCAATTGCTCACTTACCGAGTGACCTTGAGCATCTTGCTCAACATCTCTGGGCCCTGTTTCAAGTAATATCACAAGGTCAATAGGTGTTGATGGTTGCAAAAGTTTTTTTAAGCGTTCAAAATATAAAAGCATAAGGCTCTTTGGAGAGCAAGTTCTTAGTGTTGTATTTTTTAGAAGGGGGATAGATGGCCACTGAGACACCCTCTCTTGGGTGGCAGTGAATTGGTTTAGCCACATGTCAAGTCCAGATAAGTCACTCAATGCATATGAGATTAATAAATGTACTACTTTGGACAACTACTTAATGTCTCTGGTTTTTTTTCCCCTGACTATAAAATGAGGAGGCTGAGTTTTACCTCATAGGGTCATTAGGAAAATTAAATGAGACAGTGCATAAATGGCTCCTGAAGCAGAGTAGATAACCAGAGAATGTTCATCACCTTCCTCTAATCACAACCTAGATGTGTGCTCGTAGGGAGCTGCAGGTGCAGCAGGTGACCAGGCAGGGGTCTACAATCTCATGTCTAATCCAGTGATTCCCAGAATTGTGGGTACCACAGTCCTGATTCCTGCCACATTTTCAGACACCTGAATTAATGTAAAAATATTTTAAAAAATCAATTCCTCTTTCCCCCTAACTTAGTTTTAAGGGATAATCCATTTGAAGCCACAGGTTTAATACACCTTCATGTAAATTATTTAAATAAAAATATATGTATATGTTCTAAAATCCATAGTCGTATCATACTTTGAAAAACACTGTGCTAATCAAATGCCTTTGAGATACTTGTCATGCTTGCTGGTGGTGTTTCCTCTGTTCCTTCTCATTAAGAAATACTCAAGGAATTTTGGAGATAGGTCAGTGAAAGGAATTTTTTATCCCAGGAAATCTGGGGAACAGAACTGGCTGAATTTCGGTGAGAAACCCTAAATCTAGTTTGGTGTCTGGGTTCTGAGGCTTAAAAGCTCCATCTGTCTCTAGAGAGTGGAACCCAAGAGCCTCAACTGAGGCAGTCCTTCAAAAAGCTGCAACATATTGAGTAATATTATTGGCTGAAAGGAAATGTAACTTATGTTGGAGAGATATTCAGAGTTATGAATGGGTGCCATTAGTATGCATGTAGCCTTTCTATTTGTATTGGTGTGTGTGGGGGGGGGCAGTTGGGATCCTTTCTGGGAGTAAAATAAATAAATAACCTTGGTTAGCTATTCCTATCTAGGCTTTTCTCAGAGGGTAAGTACACATGCAGGATAGAATCCCACCCAGGATAAACAGCATGCTTTGGACTGGCCCACTGAGCTTACCTCCTTACCTCTGAAGAATACAGCTCCATGCCTTGCAGGAACTGACTTGTATCTCTTCCAAGCTGCATTGCAGGAACATTATTTCTGCTCCATCAACCACCTCACCTCACCATAGCCCTGCTTTCTCCTTTATTCCAGGGCACACATAATGTAGCAGCTGCCTGCAGTTTCGCTGGTAGCTGGGTGATTATATTAGTTATTAAACACAGTCAACTGGGAATGAGTCACCAGGTATCAAGTGCCAGATCTGGTGTGGATGAGATATGGGGAAGATTCACAGGCCTGATAAAGTGTCCTCCTGTTTACCACTTTGTTCCCTGATGGAGACCAGCTCATCCCAGACCAGTGAAAATGTGCCCTGTTTGTCAAGACTGCACTTTCATTCCCTTCTGAAGAGAAATGTGGTTTTAATTCCAAAGATCAGGCGGGATGGCTTGTGTTCATATGGCTGATAAATCATTTTAAAGAAAATTACTTTGGCACGCCTGACACTTGTATGAATTGCTGATGAATTAGAGGAATGTATCCAGATCACATCAGAAATTTTTTACCCTTACAAGACGTTGTGGTCTGCGGGAAACAAACTCCAGTAAAGCTATAAAGCTGTCTGACCATCCTCCCAAGCTGCAGAAATGCAGTGTTCGGGGACCATGTCATTGGCATACGCATGCCACATGCTGGGCAGCCTACAAGGAAGAGAAGACTCCAGAGTAGAAATGAGGAGGTCTGGGTTTGGTCCCAACTCTGCCCATTGGCCACCATGCACCAATGGGCAGAAGTCACTTGGTCTTGCTGGACCCCAGCTTTGCTGAGTCATTGACTCCATTCTGATCAAAGCTTTACCCTTCCCCTGAGAAAAATGTGCATATCCAAAAGTATTTTTCACACAGTACCAGGGCTTGGTGGACCCTGTGAAGTTCATACATGGGTCTTGGGTTAAGGACCCCAGACTTAATGAGCCTTACAGACCCACTCTGCTCTAGATACTATCTTAAAACCCTATTACACTTTATAACACTTAGCTCATGGAAGAAACAAGAGCTGGTTCTTGGAGCTGACTTTCTCATTCTTGTGGTCTCTGCCTCCCGATTCAGCTCAGGGAACATTTATTGAGCACTTATTGCATGTAAGGCACTGGTTCAGACGGGAGAGTTGCAAAGATGAATGAGATTCATACCCAGCCTTTAAAGGGTATAGCCTGTGGGAGGCTGTACATGTGGTCACCAGCACTAATGCTGATGAAGGCTATAAGGCATGGTGGCAGCAACACTGGAGAAAAGGTCAAGGTTTGAGACCTGATTCCAGCTTTGTGATGAATTATAATGCTGTCCTTGGTGATCCTAAGCAACTCACTGTGCCTCACTTTCTTCAAATGAGGACTTTCTCTGTTCCAGAATTATCATAAAATTCAGAGATGCTTCTAGCCTGGGCGACTGAGCGAGACTCCATCTCAAAAAAAAAAAAAAAAAAAAAAAATTCAGAGATGCTAGTGAATTAATTTTTAAAAGTTGACATTAAGTACTATGGGACTGTGTAGTGTGTAGCATGTAAAGCTCTTAATAAAGAGTTTTACGGTCTACCGGTGGAGATAAAGATCCACCAGTAAACTGTACAACTCTTAATATCAGGAGTTTTTATCTAAAAAAGTAAAAATGTAAGAATGAACGACACTAAAAAAGTAAATAAAAATGCAAGAATGAATGACAGTGCACACCAAGGGTTCAGAGAAGGAAGCATTGCCTGGGGTTTGGCTGACTGAGAAAGCCTTTGCCTGGAATCCAGGGACCTTCATTTTGAAGGATTTATTACATTACTCTTATTACTTTATTATATAAGTCTTCCATGTTAACTGTAGAAAAATATAAAATACTTATTAAAAAAAAAACCTAAAACACAACTCATCATTTGAGCACCTGGAGATAACCACTTTTTGCCATTTGGTGCGAACCCTCTAGATCTGTGGATGCATGCACTTGCATGGACATTCATTCACTTAATAGAGTATACAATGTTCCTGGCCGTAGGCACTTAAGTTTATTATGTTAAACAAAGCAGATATGGTTTCTTAAGAACGTTGTCTGCTAGGCTGGGAAACAGCCTAGCATTGGTTGAACAATTATTAGAAATATATAATTGCAGCCGTGTCACCTCCTATGAACATGAGCACACAAACACAGTTGCGACCATGTTATTGCTTGGCTGTCTGTGATCTTCCCTTTCTAATGTGCTGTGAACTTTTCTTGATGTCACTTGATGTATATATCAGCTATCTGTTGCAAGTCAACTAGCCACTGAAACACACAATGATAAGCATTTATGTCTGTAGTTAGCTAGGGTTGACTCACCTTGGCTGGTCTCCTGGCATGCCTGTGCATCCACTGGCTGTCAGCTGATGCAGGATGGCCTTGGCTGGGGCAACTCCATGTGTCTCATCTCCCAGCAGCGATCTCAGGCTTGTTCTCATGGTGATGGCTGAGGCAAAGGAGCAGTAGCTGAAACACTCCAGTGTTTTTTCAAGCTTCTGCTTGTGTCCTATCTGTTGACAAGTCACATGGATGGGCTCAATGGCAGAGTGTAAGGCCTCTGCAAGGTGACCTGGCTAAGAGTGTACATACAGGATGGAGTGAAGAATTGGGACCCCAAATGCAATTGATCTACTGTAATATACATCCTCATTGCCGTTCTTGCTCACTGCCCAAAATTCTGTCGTGTGCATATAGATGCAGGGGGTGCAGGGAGGAATTTTAAGACAAAGGATATGTATTGGCAAAGATGTGGAGAAAGCACTGGATATTGGGGCTGAGTCTGCCCATTTGCTATGACAGAGGAGAGTCACGGGGCATCATGTGTTAGGAGAAGGAGGCTGGACTTTATCTTGTCAGTAATGGGGGATGATACAATAAGGGTAGGGCCTCAAAAAGTACAATTAAGAATGATATTTGGCACATCTTTGGGTGAACAGAGGCTGGAGAAAGGGAACTAAGTCACTATGTATTGGAATAATTCAAGTATAGGCCTGGGGTAGAAGGAAATGGAAAGGAATGGATGCACCAAAGCAATCAGATTAATAATTGCAGCTTTCATTAATGGATTTCTTACTGTATGCTGGCCAAATTCATTGTGTTTACCTGTAATCCTCAGAACAGTACTCGTATTATCCCCTTTTACAGATAAGGAAACAGAGGCATAGCAATTAAACAGCTTGTCTAAGGTCACACAGACACCTTGTGTCTGTGCTGGGTGTGAGCCCATGTAGTCTGTCTCCAGAGCCTGAACCCTTCACTGTAACTCCAGAGATCACCCCTGGGGGCAGCACATACCATTGAGTGAGATTTGCTAAGGCTTGGTAATCGTTGATGGAAGAAAAGACGAATAGAGATAAGTTATAGAAATAACTGAGCATTCCAGTCATAGGAGTCATACTTTGGACAGAAGTAGGAAAGGTAGATAAAAGTCAAGTTGTGGGCTGGTGTTCGGGATTGTAAAGTTGCTGACGTTGGATATGCATTGGGCAGTTGGATGTCTATGGACTGGGGGTGCAAGCAGTGGTAAAGCCATGGACTTGGGGGATCTGGGAAATATAAAGGGCAGGGAGGGCTGGTAATGGGGGCTTGAGGCCAGTGTACACTTAGGAACAGAAAGTTGAGCCAGTGAAGGAGTAACCTGAAAGGCAGGTGGAAATTGTGGATAGAATTAATTTAGACTAAAGGAGAAGAGTTTCAAGGTGGAGGAATGGGGTGTGGTCAAGAGTGGGAAAAGCCACGAGGAAGAAAACTGAGAAGAGTTCTAGGATTTGGCAGTGTGGAGGTCAGTGAAGGTGTTGGAGAGGGCAGTTTTACGGAGCTGTGGCAATAGAAGGCAGGTTGCATAGCTGCCTGGAGGGCAGTATGTGAGTGTCAGATTTAGAACCTGCACTCAGGGAGTTTGGCAGCCAAGCCCGGGACCTTTGTTTGGGGCAACAGGGCTAGGGGAGAAGGCTGTCTGTGCCATAGAGCCTGGGAGTTCAAGAGGATGCAGTTGGAGATGATTGAGGATGCTTGAGAGAGGGGCCTGATTGCAGGAGCAGATCCCAGGGCACACGTGAAAAATGCAGACCAGGAACCAGCTGAGGAGGAGGAATTGACCATGGGAGGAGGGAGAGACTTGTGGAAGGACCTGGGAGGCACCGAGAATCGGGGGTTTGGTGGGGCTGGGAGAAAAGGATAAGCCGCATTCTGTCACGGGGCAGTCACCATTGCTGTTGTTGCAGTTATAGCTTCTCACACAGGAGCTAGAGGGTCTTCTGAAAATAAAACGATTCTCGATCTCCCTTGCCCTCAGGATGAAGTCTGTTCTCCTTAAAGTGGCCTGTATTGCTGGGTGCCCTTCATGTTGGGGTTCCTGGCGGTTCTTCAGCCTCATCCAGCCACTCTTTCCCTCAATACTCCCGCCAGCACACGTATGCTTATTGCTGCACTATTCACAACAGCAAAACTTGGAACCAACCCAAATGTCCATCAGTGATAGACTGGATAAAGAAAATGTGGCATATATACATAATGGAATACTATGCAACCATAAAAAGGATGAATTCATGTCCTTTGCAGGGATATGTATGAAGCTGGAAACCATCATTCTCAGCAAACTAACATAGGAACAGAAAACCAGACACCACATGTTCTCACTCATAAGTGGGAATTGAACAATGAGAACAATGTTCCTGTGTCCCAGGGACACAGGGAGGAGAACATCACACATCAGGTCCTGTTGCGGGGTGGGGGGCAAGGGGAGGGAGGGCACTAGGACAAATACCTAATGCACACAGGGCTTAAAACCTAGATGATGGGTTGATGGGTACAGCAAACCACCTTGGCACATGTATACCTATGTAACAAACATGCATGTTCTGCACATGTATACCAGAACTTAAAGTACGTATGTGTGTTTATATATATATTTATACACACTCCCGCCAGCTCTGTTCCATTTGCCACACCCACCACCAGCTACTCCCTAACTGTAGGCCTTGGTCCGGACAGTTGACCTCTGGCTTCTTTCCTGAACTCCTCTGGAAAGTGCTGGCCCTGACACCATGCCTTGCTGGCAGTAGGGGCTCAGAACAGCTTTTCTGAAGGCAATTGAGACAGACCATGTTAATGTGCAGAGGGAAACCCTTTTTGCCTCTGGTAGTTCAGAACATCTATGAAGGTGGAGATTTCTCTGGTGTTTCTCTCAACCTCTTTGTATGCTCACCAGGAGAACCACTGTGTATTTTTCAAGCCCAAGCAGCTGTCCTCTGCCTGCCAGTCCCCTTTTCTCTTATTAAAAATGGAAATAGAATGGGCAAAGCAGACCTCACAAGGACCTTCTTCCTCAAGACAAATAGCTGGTATTCCTATTAAAATGGTAATTTCCTTTATTTAAAAAGGCAGATGTGGTCAAATTAAGCTAATCTAATTTGCAATTTTTCATTAAAAATATATATGAATTAGGCTGGGAGGCTGTTCAGGTCCCAGGGGTCACTGCGTTAGCAGCCATGGGAATAAACGTCCTTTATTTGCTTATAGATACATATGGCTTCCAGGCAAGCATGATTTCCCCACATTGACTTCTCCATGACCTTGTTTCAGACCACAGGGGATTTTTGACTGCCAAGTTGTCTTATATTTTGCCCTTTTTATTAAATAGAAAATCCCCAAGTCCCCCCAGGTTGCAGAGTCCCTTCTAGAGAGAAGAGGAGAAAGGGTTTCCTTTATTAGGGAACATAGGACAAAGACATGGGAATTTTTATGTCAGAGTAAGAAAGACTGTGAAGTTCTGCTTGAACCTGGGTGGAGGTAGAGATCCTCCCTCACCCACATACATGGACCAGAGTGGACAGGACACAGTGGGTGGAGTAGGATGCAGGGGGTGGTATCCCTGCATGCTGAATATGACCTTGACAGTCTCACATCACAGAATTAGTTGATATTGTCAGTAGCCTAGGATTTTCCCCATAAAATGCCATCAAGCATGTCTGAAACTGGTACGTACCCATCAGAACCTGAAAGAGACACCACAGCTAAGCTGCATGGAACCTGAGATGTTGTGGCCCACTGGTTTTTCTTCCACGCTCCAGCCATGAGGCACTTGATTCAGATCTATTCCTTAGCATCTCGGAGACCTGGATGTGAACACCAGCTTTGCCTCTTGCTGCTTTGTGGCTCTCGGTCTGTGAAATGGGGATGTCACTGTGCTGAGGATGGACCCACAAGTGCTCCGTGGAAGCTCAGCACATGATGGTAGTCAGGAGCAGTGGCTCTTGCCGTCACCACCAGCTTTGGATTGCTCGTCACTTCATCAAGTGTTGGGACCACCTGTCAAATCCACAAAGTCAGGGGTCCCTCCTGCTTCTGGTTCACCTCAGCAATGACATCTTGAACCCTGATGAAGGATGTTTAGTGCAGTGATGCATTGTACTGTCAAAAACTTAATACAAATCTGAGTAATATTAGACAGTGGGGATTCAAACATTTAGGATCCACAAAGGCAGGCAGTCCCCAACAGAGGACAGAGCATATCAGCTCCTGAGGGGACAGACAGGACCAGGGCAAGGTGTTCTTGTAAGTCTAGAAAGCTCTTGGCCCTTCTGGTAGTCTTGTGCAGCACCAGAGCTTGTGAGGAATTGGAGATGCTTCTGTGCTATTTTAAAGAGGGCTGTTATACTTGGAACTTATGTGTCTTATTTGGATGATCATTTGTAAGCCTGTGATAAAAACCATCTCCCAGGAAGTGTGTGGCAGTGTGCTTTATTTGTACCTCTTGCATCCTGTCTTGATTGGTCTTTGGAATGAGCCTTAGGTGTTTTGTAGTTGGCCTATTTTCTTGCCTACCTAAATTATGCCAATTTGTGCAAAGTGCTGTATATGATGACAAGTGAATGGTCTGTGGCAAATTCTCTCTTCTGCAGCCCTTTTCTTGTCAGTGTTACAGCTGTGAGTGTTGGCAAGATCCCCCAGATAGATTTTCTTTTCCTCTTAAATGTTTGTCTAAAATTAATTTTGACTGTTTTGAAGAGGTTGCTGAGCAGTTGCAGTGTTTTGTAGAACAGAATCTGGAGCCCTGGCAGAGGCGCTAAAAGCTTCTAGTTTGGTATGATGTGTGAATGCCACATCCAGAAACTGGGTCCACATCTGTGGAGAGCTGGAAGATGAGAGTGGTCATCCATGCTGTTAAGCTGAACTGGAGGGGTGCCGCTGGGGCTGGGGCCCTACATACCATCATACCATGTGGACTTCAATGAGAGGTTGAAGTCCTTCAAGGGCAGGAGATGGTATGGGTCATCATAGACCCACATACTCTAGACATCTGGCTGCATATCAGGGAAAATAGAGCATAGTTCTGTGACCTTGCTTTTGTTATACAATGTCTTGTAAATTCAACATCATTTTGCTCCCTGCCACCAACATACCCCTTACCCTAGAGATGCCATCAGAGAACACAAGAACTTGGCACAATTTTTGAAAGAGTATCTGTTTTCAGTGGGGTTTCTTTGTCTACCATGTGCTTATATAGTTTGCGTGCTTTCAGTTAGCATCTAGCACAATGCTGTTACCCAGGAGATGAAACTCTCATCCACTTAGTAAATACTAGTTAAATGTGTGTGTGAACAGACTCTTCATATCTTTTGATTGGATTTCGTATTATAAATATTTCCTCTGTGCCATCTGACAAATCATTTTGGTGTAACTGTTCCTATTTTTCCCTTTAAATGCACTTTTAATTGACCCTGGGTGGACAAAGTAGGACTTGGTTCAATAGCCTTTATGGCAATGGGAAACCTGGATTCTATTCTCAGCACTGTCTCTTCCTTTCTGTGTGACTTTTTTTTATTGTATGAAGACTGCATCTTACTCATTTGTGTATCCTCAAAAGCAGGGGTTACAAACTATATATAGCCCACTGCCTTTTATTTGTTAAATAGGTTTCATTTTCTTTTTTTAGCAGTTTTAAATTTACAGCAAAAATGAGAGGAAAGTACAGAGATTTCCCATATAGCCCGTGCTGTAACACCTACACAGCCTGAGCTATTACCAACATCCCTGCAAGTCACACATTTGTTACAGTTGATGAACCTACACTGACGCATCATTATCATCCAATGACTATGGTTTACATTACTACAGTCACTCTTGGTGTTGTGCATTTTATGGGTTTGGACACGTGCATACTGACGTGTATCCATCATTATATTAATAGTGTCCTACAGTGCCCTAAAAATCCCCTGTGCTCTACCGTATTGTAAGCCTTTGCACACTGGCTTCTTTCATTTAGAAATATGCATTTGAAGTTCCTCCATGTCTTTTCATGGCTTGATAGCTCATTTCTTTTTAGTGCTGAAAAATATCCCATTGTCTGGATATACCACAGTTTACCTATTCACCTACTGAAAGATATCTTGGTTGCTTCCAAGTTTTGGCAATTATGAATAAAGCTGCTGTAAACATCCATGTGCTGATTTTTGTGTAGATATAAATTTTCAACTCCTTTGGAAAAATACCAAGGAGAAAACACTTGTGCTAGATTGTGTGGTGAGAATGTGTTTACTTATATGAGAAACCACCAAATAGTCTTCCAAAGTGGCTGTACCATTTTGCAATTCCACCAGCAATGAATGAGAGTTCCTGTCAGCATTTGGTGGTGTCAGTGTCCTGGATTTTGGCCATTCTAATAGGTGTGTAGTGGGATCTCATTGCTGTTTTATTTATATTAAAACAAATTTAATGACATGATGTGAAACATCTTTTCATAGGCTTATTTGCCACCTGTATGTCTTTTGTAAAGTGTCTGTTAAGGTCATTGACTTATTTTTTTAAATCAAGTTGTTTGTTCTCTTAGTGTTGAGTTTTAAGAGTTCTTTGTATATTTTGGATTACAGTGCTTTGTCAGATATGTCTTGCATGTATTTTTCCCCCCAGTCTGTGGCTTGTCTTTTAATTTTCTTGACAATGTCTTTTGTGCAGCAGAAATTTTTAAGTTTAATGAGGTCCAGCTTATTGATTCTTTCTTTCATGGATTCTGTCTCTGGTGTCATATCTAAAAAGTCACCATAAACCCAAGGCCATCTAGATTTTCTCCTATGTTATCTTCTAGGGGTTTTATAGTTTTGTATTTTTCACATAGGTCTGTGATCCATTTCGAGTTAATTTTTGCAAAGGGTGTAAAGTCTGTGATTTTTTCTTTGCTTGTAAATGTCCAATTTTTCTAGCACTATTTGTTGAAAAGACTACCTTTTACCCATTCGCTTCCTTGTCAAAGATCAGTTGACTATATCTATGTGGGTCTGTTTCTAAATTCTCTGTTCTGTGCTGTCTTGATTATGGAAGCTTTATAATAAGTCTCAAAGTTGAGGAATGTCAGTCCTCTGACTTTGTTCTTCAATATTGCATTATATATTCAGAGTCTTTGGCCTCTTCATGTAAACTTTAGAATCAGTGTGTCAGTATCCACAAAATAACCTGTGGGAGTTTGCTTAGGATTGCATTAAATCTCCAGATAAAGTTGGGAAATACTGACGTCTTGATAATATTGAGTCTTCCTATCCATGAACATGGAATGTCTCTCAATTTAATTCTTTCTTTCATCAGAGTTTTGTAGTTTTCCTCATATAGATCTTGTACTTTTTAAAGATTATACTGGAGAATTTCATTTATTTGGGTGCTAATATAAATGATATTGTGCTTTTAATTTCAAATTCCACTTGTTCACTGCTGGCAAATAGGAAAGCAATTGACTTTTGTATATTAACCTTGTATTCTGCCACCTTGCTGTAATTGCTTATTAGCCACCACCTGCTTTTGTAAATAAAATTGTATTGGAGTATGGCCATTCTCATTTGTTTACATGTTGTCTGTTGCAGCTTTCATGCAGAAGAGTTGAGTAGTTGCAACAGAGACCATATGGCCCAGAAAGCCTAAAATATTTACTATCTGGCCCTTGACAGAAAAAGTTTGCTGATCCCTGCTCAAGAGCATTCAGAAGGCATTTAGCAGATGGTAGGAACCTGGCAGAGTATGTGTTCAGTGAATGCCTGTAGAATGGATGAATGAGTTGGTTTATTAATCTGCAGGTGGGGTGTTCACTCCTAGGAGATGTGGAGGAGGTAAGGTTGTGGGCTCAATCCCAACACTACCTCTGAGGACCAGAAGTCTGTGCAGGAGCATGGATAGTGATCTGACACCTCTGTTGGACTGTGAGGAGGAGTGACTGTTGGTGTTATTTATTTAGTTATTAGACATTTATTTAACAAAATAATTCCCAAACACAATAATAAATCATTATTCTAGTTGTGGACCATGTACTATTTACTGGTTAATCTTTGGTGCTACATATGCAATGTCTGAAGTGTTTTTAACATTCCTACAAAGCTGGTCATATTCCTGTTTTACAGATGGCAATGGTGAAGCTTAGACATTGATTCACACATCTGACATCATATCATTACAATGCAGCAGAGCCAGTTTCCAAGCATGGGTCTATCTGATGCAGGAGCCCATGATCTTGCCACTGAGACCATGGGCCTTTATATGTACCACACTTTTAATAGAACTGAGGAGGTGGATATCAACAAGCATGGTTCCTGCTCTTAAGATGATTGTGATCTAGAGTGGAAGTCTGAATTGCCTCAAATTCTTTTTGGAATGAGTTATTAGGAAGGCTTCCTGGAGAGGGAGATGAAGATTATGACTGTGATAAAAGCAACATGTAATGTTTATTATTTACCATGTGCCTGATACTGTGCAAAGCATGTTGCAGACATTATCTCTTTTAATCTAAATAACTCCATGTGATTATGTGATAGACACTGCAGGGCTGAATTATGCACTGCGCCCACCCCCCCACCCCATCCTGCAGTAGTTATGTTCAAGTCATCATGCCCAGTACCTGTGAATGTGACTTTATTTAGAAAGAGGGTCTTCGCAGATGTGATTAAGTTGGAAATTTTGAGATGATATCGTCCTAGGTTTAGGGTAGACACTAAATCCAATGATTAGTTGTCCTTAAAAGAGAAAGGAAAGGGATATGTGACACACAGAGACACAGAGGGGAAGGCCATGTGCAATCAGAGGGAGAAATTGGAGTTTTTCTGCCGCAACCAAGGAATGTCAGGTGCCACTAGAAACTGGAAGAGGTAGGAAAGAATTCTCCCCTAGGAACTTCAGAGGGACTCTACCGGGCACATTGATTGTGAACTTCTGGCCTCCAGGAAAACAACAACAACAACAACAACAACAACATATATATGTGTGTGTGTGTGTGTGTGTGTGTATATATGTATGTATATGCCACCAAGTCTGTGTTAATTTGTGATGGCAACCACAGAAAACAATTATTATCCTACCCAGGGAAGTTTCATTACTTGTCCATAGTGGCATACCTGGTGAGTGCTAGAGCTTTGAATCGAAGCCAGAGCTTTGATAGGGTAGTCTACTTTAGACTGCTAGAGCAGGGTTTGGGTTCCAGATGTGGTGGAACCTGATTAACAAAATGTTGTGGGCAGAATCCCAATGGGCAACTCTGCCTGTCAATTCCAAGTGAGCATTTGTGCTTATTCCTCAGAGGCCTTGTTCCCGCCACAAAGGGCAAATGCACCTCTGCCTCCTGTGTAGAGAGGCCCAGGTGGAATCCCCATAGGGAGCTTGCTGGGCCATATGTCCATGCTGTGCTGACAGTCCTTGTGCCTGGAACAGAGCCCACGTGGCCTGTGCCAGCTAGGGACTCAGAGGGCAGCCTTGAAAAATGTGGCCTGGAGCTGGATTGGGCATTTGAGGCATAGTCTGTGGACATAGCAGGAGGAAGAGGCCTCCATGCTTGGTCTAGGGGGTAGGGAAAACATTGTGTGCCTTTTTGTGGTCCTTGAAAGAACAATGACCTTGGTTGGGCTGATGAGGAGGGAGCCAGTGCTGAGTTTTACTGGGAGCTTCATTTTAAATTGCAAATGATTCAGGACTCCCCAAGGGGGAAAAAGAGGTGGAATAGACTCCAATGCCTGAAGGAGTGAAAGTGTGTCCTGAGAGCTGCAGCTATGGAAAGGCTGTCAATGCAAGGATGGTCTGGGCCTGCAGGGACCTCACAGTTAACTGTTTCTTGAACTTCCCCTGTCAATCATTTCCATGCCAATCAGTAGCTGTGTCTATTTGGCCAAAGCCTGTGCCACTGCCCTCTTCATTCTTAGACTGCCTTGGTTTATCTCACTGCAGCTCCATCTTAACTAGCTAGAGGGAAGGAGGAAGTTACCCTGACTAGGTCACCTTGCAAAGCCAGCCTTTCACATAGGCTGGCTGCATTCTTGGGGGTAAGGGTCATTATTAGCTTCTAAAGGCTTCCTGCAACTCTGTTTCCATCCCTTCTTCATGGGGAACAGACATAGTTGAAACTCAGCCAGTCAGTTAACTGCTAGTGTGGTTGGAAAGACCAACTCATCAGGCCAGCAGTAGATACTAAGGGCTGGGTGGGTCAGGATGTGGGGAGGGGAAGAGCAAATGGAGCTGCCATTTGTTGAGCCCTGCCAAGTGCCAGGCAGTATGCTAAGATATTTTTTTTCCTGATTTTCTTAAACTTAAGTATCACAGCAGCTCTTTGAGATAAATTTTCCTGTCTCAATTTTATAGGTAGGAAAAAGGGTTTGAGGCCTTAACTCTTAAGTGACTAATCTAAGGACTCACAGTAAATGGCAGCAATGGGATTTGAACCTGGAATCTTTCTAACTCCAAAGGCCACGCCCTTACCTACTGCTTCTGAGGCACGAGATGCAGACCAGGCAGGGCCCTCAGGGGGCTGCTTGGTGCTGGCTCTTCTATGTGGAGATTGTAGAAAGGGACTGGAAAAACAAAGAGGCCAGTTTTTACTTATTTCATCATTTGAACCAGTTCTGGCCCAGCAACTAATCAAATTTCTGAGAACTTGTCAAATCACGTGCTTTCATTTTAAGGTGAATATGTTTAAGCTCCTTTCTCCCACTGGGTAATGTTATGCATTCTCTCCTCCTGGGCATGTGATATGGTTTGGATTTGTGTCTGCTCCAAAATCTCATGTCAAATTGGAGGAGGAGCTTGGTTGGAGGTGATTGGCTTATGGGGGTGGATTTCCCCCATGCTGTTCTCTGATAGTGAGTGACTTCTCATAATATCTGATAGTTTAAAAGTGTGTGGTACTTCCCCCTTTACTCTCTCTCCTGCTACCATGTGAAGAAGGTCCTTGTTTCCCCTTCACCTTCTGCTGTGATTGTAAGTTTCCTGAGGCCTCCCATTCATGCTTCCTGTTAAGCCTATAGAACAGGGAGTCAATTAGACCTCTTTTCTTCATGAATTACCTAGTGTCAGGTAGTTCTTTATATTAGTGTGAAAATGGACTAATACATAAAATTGGTATCAGCACTGCTATAAAGATACCTGAAAATGTGGAAGTGACTTTTTAACTGGGTAACAGGCAGAGGTTGGAAGAGTTTGGAGGGCTCAGAAGAAGAAAGGAAGATGTGGGAAAGTTTGGAACTTCCTAGAGATTTGTTGAATGGCTTTGCCCAAAATGCAAATAGTGATATGGACCGTGATGTCTAGGCTGAGGTGGTCTCAAATGGAGATGAGGAACCTGCTGGGAACTGGAGCAAAGGTCACTCTTGCTATGCTTTAGCAAAGAGACTGGTGGCATTTTGCCCCTACCCTAGAGATCTGTGGAACTCGAGAGAGATGATTTAAAGTATCTGGGGGAGGAAATTTCTAAGCAGCAAAGCATTCAAGATGTGAATTGTTTGTTTCCTGGTTGTTTCTAAATGTATATGCTTGTATGTGTGAACAAATAGATTATCTGAAACTGGAACTAATATTTAAAAGGGAAGCAGAGCATAAAAGTTTGGAAAATTTGCAGCCCAGTCATGTGGTAGAAAAGAAAAACCCATTTTCTGTGGAGAAATTCAAGTCTGCTACAGAAATTCGCATAAGTAAAGAGAAGCTGAATGTTAATAGCCAAGACAATGGAGAAAATGCCTCAAAGGCATTTCAGATACCTTTGTGGCAGCCCCTCCCATTATAGGCCCAGAGGCCTAGGAGGAAAAAATGAT
Organism: Piliocolobus tephrosceles; assembly: GCF_002776525.5. Classification (NCBI taxonomy): domain Eukaryota; kingdom Metazoa; phylum Chordata; class Mammalia; order Primates; family Cercopithecidae; genus Piliocolobus; species Piliocolobus tephrosceles. The sequence continues at coordinate 152,480,013 of NC_045437.1, forward strand.
TTTGTGGGCCAGGCCCAGGGCCCAGCTGTTCTGTGCAGCCTTAGGACATGACGCCCTGCATCCCAACCATTCCAGCTCTGGCCATGGCTAAAAGGGCCAAAGTACAGCTCAGACCATTGCTCCAGAGGGTGCAATGCCTAAGCATTGGTGGCTTCCATGTGGTGTTGAGCCCGTGGGTATGCAGAAGACAAGAGTTAAGGTTTGAGAAGCTCTGTCTAGATTTCAGAGGATGTATGGACTTGCCTGGATGTTTAGGCAGAAGTCTGCTGCAGGGGTGGAGCCCTCATGGAGAACCTCTACTAGGGCAGTATAGAGGGGAAACATAGGGTTGAAGCCCCCACACAGAATCCCCACTGGGGCGCTGCCTAATGGAGCTATGAAAAGAGGGCTACCATCTACCAGATCCCAGGATGGTAGATTCATGAACAGCTTGCACTGTGCTCCTAGAAAAGTCACAGGCACTCAATGCCAGCCCATGAAAGCAGCCATGGGGACTGTACCCTGCAGAGCTGCCCAAAGCCTTGAGAACCCACCCCTTGCATCAGTGTGGCCTGGATGTGAGACATGGAGTCAAAGGAGATTATTTTGGAGCATTAAGATGTAATTACTGCCCTGCTCAGTTTTGGACTTGAATGGGGCCTGCAGCCCCTTTGTTTTGGCCAGTTTCCCCCATTTGGAATGGCAGCATTTACACAATGCCTGTACTCCTGTTATATCTTGGAAGTACATAACTTGTATGTGATTTTACAGGCTCTTAGTGGGTGATGATACTTTGGACTTTGAGTTAATGCTGAAATGAGTTAAGACTGGGGGAGTGTTTAGAAGGGATAATTGTATTTTACAATGTGGCTTGGGTTGTATTGCAGGGCTCCCAGGGGAGCTGAAGAGGCTCAAGAAAGGGCATGAGATTTGGAAGGGGCTGGGGTGGAATAATATGGTTTGGATTTTTGTCTCTGCCCAAATCTCATGTTGAATTGGAGGAGGGGCCAGGTGGGAGGTGATTGGATTGTAGGGACGGGTTTCCTTCCTGCCATTCTCACAGTAGTGAGTAAATTCTCATGAGATCTGATCGTTTAAAAGTGTTTGGCACCTCCCTCCTCACTCTCTCTCCTGCCACCGTGTGAAGATGGTTTCCCTTCACCTTCTGCCATGATTGTAAGTTTCCTGATGCTTCCTAGTCATGCTTCCTTTTAAGCCCATGGAACTGTGAGTCAATTAAACCTCTTTTTTTCATAAATCACCCAGTCTCAGGTAATTCTTCATAGCAGTGTGAAAATGAACTGATTCAGCATTCCTCTTCCTAAGCAAGAGACTTTTTCAGAAGCTCACACTCACACATTGGATACACACAGATCATTTTATTACTTTCTGTCTCCTTTCCATTGCACAGGAAAACGTACCTAGAAGCTATTGTGATGAATACACCAATACAGCAATTACATTAATGAGTTTTTTGTTGTGTTACATTCATTTTTAGCTTTGGATGTTGTCTAACCTGTCACATCACCTTTCTCCCAGCCCCCACTATCTCTACTCCTGCCTGTGCCCTTAGTGAGTCCTTTTGGTGGTAGGCAGATATATTACACCATAAATGGAGCGTGATTCACACACACAGCGTTTGCTCCACCAAGCTGTCGGTCTGGCGTTTATTGGGTGTGGGTCTCAGGGAGTTGCTATATGAATATCTTAGAGGGAAAAAAGGGGAATGATGAATTCTTGGAAAGCTCTTTCCTGACATTCTAATTCTTACCCACTAAGTGTTAAAGTGGCAATATTTAGTTTGATGATTCAGTCTGTGTAGGGGAATTGGTTTTAGTGCTGTCACCACTGGGGCTTATGAATTGATCCACCCCTAAGGTCTGCATGACTTGAGAGATGAGTTTATTTGGACTTTGGAAAGAGAAGATAGTTTTAAGCCCCATTCACCTTACAGCTTCTATTGTCATATCAAGCCCTGGCTGGTGATTGGTGTGGTGGCACTGCCAAGCATGTCTTGGCTCATCAGAGCAAAATCTCACATTCAAGTCAGATGCTGATTTCATGTATGATTTATGGCTGTTAAGCCAAAGACATGAGTAAAGTTTAAAATCATTGGCTTGTCTTGTGTGATTTTTAAGTAGCTCCCAAATCCCTCTGGTCAGCAATGGATGTTGCTTAGGAGCATTTGCAGGGTGTTTGGGAGTGGTGCGGTGGGGGGGGGTATTAAGAGACCTTGTTACTTGAGCAGTATCTTTTTGAACATTAAACCTTCCTTTTTTGTTAAAGCCACAGGATGGCTCAGAAATGCATTCGCATATTACCCAGAATTTTTTTTTTCTTTTCAGTAAAGATAAATCTGTATATGTTTGATCTCTCATGTTTGAAGGAGATTAAAATAGAATCATGATGAAACTCTTTTCAAATGGTTATTCTGTCTTTGCTGTGATGGAAAGCTAGAATAAGTTTTCATTCTGGTGGCTTCAAAACATGATCCTGACATTATCAGTTCCATGCAGGGCCAAGGCGGGATATGTCTGGGGGATTGTGGGGTGGGGGTAGGATGGCAAGTGCTCCTTGGCCCACAGTAGTTTATAGCATCTCCCCATCCCTGTAGACATGTCTTTGAGGTTAGATGGTGATGGGAGAGTGTTTAGGTCTCTTTTAGGCTCTTGGAGAAGAGGGTGGCTTGGGTTGCATTGCAGGGCTCCCAGGGGAGATAAAGAGGCTCAAGATATAGTCTTAGTTGTATGAAAGGCAAGCCTTTCAAACAGCCAACCCCGTGGAGCCCTGGGAAGTGGCTCAGGGTACAGCAGTGATTTCTTGGGTCTGGCTCCATGGCTATCTCCAAGGCTAGCAGTTTGCCTTTCTGGTGCCTTTCTACCCCTCTGCTGCTGCTTTCTTCTCTCTCTCTAGCTACTGACACATTCTTCAAGCCCCACTTCAAACTCCCCACAAGGAAACTGAGTTGCTGCAAGTGATCCTGTTGCTAGCTAGTCTATATAAAACAGCCTTTGCCTCAGGCACCAAGCCCTGGTCTGGCTTGTTTAGGCCAGGCATGTTTGCCTGGTACAAAGCATGCTGACCTATGACCATGGAACTCTGTCCAGCTGATTTACTCAAAAAGAAAACTGTCAGTGTGTAGCTCTTTGCATCATCTCAGGCTCCCCTCTGGCTCAGGTGGGGTTTCCAGCCTCGTTCCCATGAAGGACCTTTTGGTTCATTAGGGTATCTAGCTCAGAGACTGCAGCCATCCATGCGTGAGACAAGTTACCACTATTTAACTCAACCTTCAAGGTGGTTTTTCAACATCGACTGGCCTGTCCACAGTGTACAGAGCTGAAGTCACTATGCCTGTCCTACCTGTATCCCCAATGCCACTTCTTTCTTCCCTCCTACTAGACCTGTTCTCTCCATTCTTCTTCTAGCTATAAAACTGTGAGAACTCAAGCATCTGAGTCTCCCTGACATAGCAATTCTCATGCAGAACAAAGCTAAGAAATGGAAGGGAAGGCCAGGCGCAGTGGCTCACGCCTGTAATCCTAGCACTTTGGGAGGCTGAGGCAGGTGGATCACCTGAGGTTGGGAGTTCAAGACCAGCCTGACCAACATGGAGAAACCCCCTTTCTACTAAAAATACAAAAGTAGCCGGATGTGGTGGTACGTGCCTGTAATCCCAGCTACTCAGGAGACTGAGGCAGGAGAATCACTTGAACCCGGTAGGTGGAGGTTGCAGTGAGCCAAGATTGCACCATTGCACTCCAGCCTGGGCAACAAGAGCAAACTCTGTCTCAAAAAAAAAAAAAAAAAAAAAAAAAAAAAAGGAAGAAGTGATTGTATTGCATTTCTGCCAGCTCTGTCTCCTGCTTTGCATTTAGGCTTGCCTGATTTCTTTTAGACCCTGTCTGATTTCTCTTTAGGACAAGAAATTCCATTCAGGACTGATTTGATTAATTTGTTGATCTTGGAACCCGTCCATTGTAGAGAATGTCAAGGGGTTTCCTCTGAACACATTGTAAGAGAATCTGGAATCCTCCTACAGCTGGTGGTCATGCAGGAGCATAAGAAGTGGCCCCCTCCCACAATTTATCTGTCAGCTTATTGTATTGCTTATGTCTTGCCTTCTTCCAAAAACTTAATTTATTATTCCACAAGTAGTACATGTTCCTTGTAGATGAAAAAAAAGGAAATAACAGGAACAAATTGTTCCTTGATACTTGGGGAGTAAGACATCACACGTTAAAATATTTTTCTAAAGTTAAATCAGCTTTAAGCATAGCTTGCTGAGATAGACAAGAAGCCCAGTATCAGGCGTTCCTCAAGGCTTCTTCCCTTGAGAGGAGGAATTTATAAGACTCAGGAGGAAGAGGGGATGATCAGGAGGCTCTGCAGGCCCTAGCACTGAGTGCTCCTGTCTCAGTGGTACCTCCCTGTCCTTCCCCACATAGGTTTCTACCCTATTAGAGTCCTGTGTTGCAGAGGCGTCAGGCTCTCCCAAGGGAGGCCCCAGAAGCTCATTCATTCCTGCCTTGCCCAGTAACCTGTGTGGGGCCATTTCCTGATACAGTGCTTGAAGCACATACCTTCATCTCTCCTATTTGGAAATGCTGGTACAATTAATTTGCCTTATTGGGCCAACAAACTGAAGACAAAACATTGGAGGAGGACTTATCCACTGCCTGTCGTTTCCTCCCTCACATTTGGAAACCCACAAATAATAATGTTTACTCTTTTGTGGAGCAAGGAGAGTCCAGACCTTAGGGAGTTCAAAGCTGGCCTTTCCTTCATAAGTTAGGAAGCAAAGTGCCATACTGCAGCAAAAACAGATGAACAGAAGATACCAGTAAAATTCTTAATGTACTATTTTAACGTATTGGTACATAAAAAGAAGGCACAAGTCACCCATGGTTCTTCCAGTCATACTTAACAGCTGTTAATATTTTGTTGTTGACTTAATCTTTTTTTCTATGTATCTGTATAGAGGTGTACCAGAAAGGTTGGAGACAGCTTTTGCAGAGTCAGTATATCGCAGTATTTAAAGAAGAAACTGACACGAAGAGAAAAAACCAAGGGCCTGAAAATAAGTCCAGGAGTTACTTTTCCTATAAGGCTTATTCTTTTCCCTCAGCTCCAGAAGGGGTTTTTCGTGAAAAAAAAAGTCTTCTACAAGGAACTAAAAAGTGAAACCTCTGTTTGTATGGTGAATATAATTCTCCTTTTAAAGGGCCCCCCTCTTCCCCCATCCCAGGGGAGCTCTATGGCTGAGGACCTCGTAATTGCTAAACTGCATTTCAAATCAGAGTGCAATTGTGATCAAACCAAGTGACTCTCATTACTCTTTTGCCTCTTGCATCAAAACCACTCACATTGACACCGAGCAAAGCTGGGCACACTCAGCCTGTGATTCTTGGCAGGCTGGCTTCTCTTTTAATAGGCAGGGTTGCACAAGAGGGCGGGGTAGCTGGTGCCATCTGCAGAAGGAAGGTGGTAGGTGGTGAGAGGTGCTTGTGCTGCTCTCTTCTTGGAACCAGAAATACCCAGGGCTCTGGGTTGCTTTCTGGGAGTGTAGCTGGGTGGGTCCCTGGGCTTTTATTCCAGGCCCCACCTGTCCCCAGACCTGGAAATAATTAGAGGCAAGCGTGCCTGCAGTTGTCTACTGTGTGGTGAAAGCCTGGTGGGCTGTTGGCTTCCTTTTGTCATGTATGCCCATTTTACTTCATGTACTTGGTTGTTGAGATAGCCAGCAACAGTTTTATTGCATTCAGTGGTTTTGAGTTTCTCATGGTGCCTTTTTAAAAGGCCTGATGCTCCTAGGCACAGAGGAAGGGAACATTCTTCTAAGCCCCTTTGAAGTGGCAGGCATGGACTTTGTTCTCTGCAGACACGTCTTCTGAGAATCAAGCTGTGGATCTCCCCAGCAGGGTGCAGTGGGGTAGCTGGAGGTCATGCGTAGCCTGTGCAGACGTGGAGCACAAAACTCCTGTTAGCCAGTTCCATTGCTCAAGTGTTTTATCGTCGATGCTGAATTTCTGTTTTGGAATTTAAAAAATTCTTATTTAGTTTTTTATAATGAGAAGACACAATTGCTCTCTTTCTTAAATGTCTAGCCTCACTCTTACCTAACAGTGGAATCCTGGATTACATAATTTACTGAGATATTTTTGAGTTTCTATTTTACATTTCTATCGAGGTATAATACATGTACGGGAAAAGTACACAGATCTTAAGTGTACATCTCAGTAAATGTTTACCTCTAAATACTCCTTTGTAACCTTATCACCTTATCCAGATGAAGATATAAAGCACTTCCAGCACTTCCAAAGGCCCTCTAGTGCCCTTCCCAGACCGTGCTCCCTTCCCAAGGGTAACGACAGTTCTAACTTATCTCCAACTGTTCATTTTGCCTGTTTTTGAATTTGATATAAAATGAATTCATCCAGAATATATTCTTCTGTGTCTGCCTTCTTTCATTCATTATGTCTATGGGATTACCATGCTGTTGTGTCTAGAAGTAGTTGTTTGTCATTGCTGTGTTTTATTCCTTTTTGTGAATTTATTACCACAATTTATCTGTTCTACTATTGATTGGACATCTTACTTCTTGACATTTTTTTAAAGCTTAGCTTATCAAAAACCATCTTTTGATATTGGCCATCATTTATTCCAATGATTTTTAAAAAATTAGCAGTGAATCTTTCTTTTCTTCCAAAGGAAATGTCATATAGAGTCCATTCATAGAAAACAGATAAAATGTGAACTACTGCAACTGAGATGGGGGAGGGTGGCTTGGAGCCCTCAACCTCTCTGCTTTCTCTTATTCCCATACGATGGCCCTTAGGTGAAGCAGTTTAGCTTGTTGGTTCAGACCTGGCTTCTGGAGTTGGACTGCCTGCCTAGTTTCTCTTTGCTGTACATTCTTGAACAAATTACTTAACCTCACTTTCCTTATCTGTGAGATGGAGTTTTTTTTTTTTTTTAAATAATCCTCAAAGAAAGCATTAAGGAAAGCAGTGCAAGGAAAGCACTGCATGCTGTGTTCCACTCATCAAGGGTGTCGTAAATGGTGTGGTGAGTGCTGCTGTCATCACTGTAGTCAGTGTCATTTTCTGCAGAGTCCTAGCACTCCCTGGGGCACCATCAGAAAGCCATGGATTCATGGCAGTAGCAGAATCACAGCCTTCGCTGTCCCTCCAGTCCGTGAAGATGTGATATGCCACAGCGTGTTGGAATGCCTCTGAGGCCCTCCTCCCTGCTAGTGCAGGAACCCGTGGGCAGCAGGTGCATCGCTCATCATGAGGCTGGCAGAAGGCGGGCACTCTCCTGATGAGTGGAACTGGACCCCCAGAGCCCTACTTCTCAGACCCATTTTTCACTATGTACCTGGGCTTGGTGGGACTATTGAGTCTGCTAAATAGAGACTGCCTGGGGCTTCATCTTTGCAACAGGATGTCCTTGTGGTGTGAATCCAGAAAGAGGTTAGGATGTGAAGAATGGAGTCCCTTTTAGGCTTTTATTCTACCCTGGTTTCCAGCCAAATTGGTCTTTTGGAGTCAGGTCCAGGCCCAGGCCCATGTGTTGCTGGAAGGATTAGATATTACTATTATTACTGTTTGTAATAACAATAGACGACAATTATTTAGTGCATGCAATCTCCATTAGATGTGTTATTTAGTCTTCCTGACAGCCCTATGAGATAGGTACAGTTACATGTGTTGGTATGCCCACCGGGAACCTCCCCATTTTAACTAGAATTAAATTCCATGAGGGAGAGATTTTTTTTTTCTTAACTATTGTATCCCCAGAAGCTAAAACAGTGTGGGCTCAATAAGTAAGTGTAAAAATGAATGAATAATTCTTTCTATTAAAGAAGAAGAATTTGGGGGCTCAGACCAGTTAAATGACTCACCCAACATCACACTGCTAGTAAGAGGATGAGCCAGGTCTGTTTGATTGGCTCATCCTACACTCCTGCTGGTAACTGTCCTCCTATACAAGAGTTGGAGGGGAGACCCCTCCTGAAAGGATGGGATGAGAGAGAGGGATTTTACCTTGAGCTCAGTGTTTGTATGTACCTGTGATAATGAGCCCAGCGTGCTGCAGAGTACACATGGGACGTGCCACCTGCTGTCCAGGTGGGGTCATTTAGGACCCTCACCTGCATGGGTCCAGGTCTTTGCTGCCCCCAGACAGTCTGACAGGGCAGAGGACTTGGTGATGGGCTTCCATCTTGGCCCTTCATCAGGATTCTGCAGGCACTGGGCAGATATTCCTGTCCTGGATCCTTCTACAGGGATACTGCAGGGGAATTGATAGGGCAGGAGATGAAATCCACCATTGTCTGACAGAGGTCTTACATCAGTCCTGTGCTTAGGGCAATGACCGTTCATACTTGGGGATTTTCATCCCCTTTCTTTTTAAACTCTAGGTATTCCCAGTAGGAAACTGCCTGTTGATCATGTTAATCTTAGGGAGACTTTTCAAGCCATTTGATTTTTAAATGCACTTTTACTCACAGTACAGTTGGCAGCAGGTAATTACCATTAGGCCTGTCTTACTGTGTTTTGTGCTGCTATAACAGAATACTTGAGACTGGGTAATTTACAATGAATAGAAACTTCTATGGCTCAAAGTTCTGAAGATTGGGAAGTCCAAGATCCAGGGGTCTAAATGTGGTGAGGGCCTTCCTGCTGCATCATCACCTGGTGGAAGGTATAAGGGCAAGAGAGCATACACAGAGAGAACAAGAGAGGGAACTCACAGCCTCAAGCCTTTTTAGAATTGGCATTAATCCATTCATGAGGGTGGACACATTCAAACCATAGCAATGTCATCATACCACAAACTGTAGCTGCAAAGAGTTCCTCTCCGCCATCATTTCTACATCCTTGGAGGAAGAACTGAAGATTTATGAGATGCAGGCAGAGAGTGGCTGCTCACCTCCAGGCCTTTTTTGCTTGGTGCTTATCCTTTCTTTATCTCCATTTAAGTGTGTGTGTACCCATTCCCACTTAAGTATGTATTATCTCCTCTTCTATTCCATATTGTTCTGTGCTTAGCATTGTCATTTTCTGGTATTTTACTTTGGAATTCTTACCTAATTGTATCTAATCTCTGTAACACGCTCTTTACCCTTTCTTGGAATTTCTGACACAGTGTTGGACCCTTTTATGTGTGTGACAGTTTTGGAATTACCCTCTGATGTCAGTTGGGTTGAAAAAGTGCTTGTCTCCTCTTAGCTGTTTCTTATCCTGGGGTCGTTTTGAGCAAGTTTTAGTGATGGTGCCTTGCCAAGATATTTTCTTTAAAAGTTACAGTGTAGGTGTCTCCTTATACTTTCCCTCAGCATGTGGGAAGGGGTTTGCATCCAATCCTTATAAGGAAAGATCAAGCTTCTATTGCTCAGGGAGGGTATTGGTTGGCAGAATGTGGGGTTCAGTGGATTCAGCAAATGAGACACTGAAGAGCACAGTAGTTAGGAGCTTGGCTGCGGACACGGACTGTCTGAGTCCACGGGAGGAACTGACGAAGTTTCTTCCTGTTGTTTTTGAGGAACTGACGAAGTTTCTTCCTGTTGTTTTATCATTCTTGAGACCTACACAGTCCAGTACAGTAACCACCAGGCTCGTGTGGCTACTCAGCAGCTGAAACTGGGCTAGCCCACAGTGGGATGCGCTGAACACCAAGTGCATTCAATCTTGAAACACCAAGATTTCAATGCCTTAGGATGAAAGATCATTAATATTTTAAAATATTGATGGCATGTTGAAAAAATACTTTGGATATGTTGGGTTAAATAAAATATTAGAATTAATGTTCCCTGTTTTTGCTTTGTAGTGTGACTGCCAGAAATTCAAATTATATATGTGGTTCACATTGCGGTTGACGTTATATTTCTATTAGATAGTGCTGATCTCACCTGAGGATAGTAACAGCCCTTTCCTTCTTCATGGGTTGCTGTGAGGGTTAAATGGGTGAATAGATGAATGGTGTTTAATTTGGTACTCAGCATATAGTAAGTATTTACAAAGCCTCAGACAATCATCATTGACGTTATCGTCATCATCTTATCCAGGGTGGAAACCTAAGCTAAGAGGAGAACGTTTGGGTGTGGAGACGTCTGGATTGTGGTTTGAGGTAAACTTATCAACCTCTTAAGAGGTTGTTTATGATTTGGGGCTCTCTGGTGTTGTAGGTAATCCTCATCCCCTTGGCTCCTCTTTTGTATTGGTAATGGAAGGCTGTGTATACAGTTCATGGTAAATCCTGTTACCTAAAGGGATGGCTGCTCACTGCAAAATGCTTTGTAGAATCCCCAGAGGCTTATTTATTTACCAAGCTACTTTGGCTCTTGCAATGGAGTAAAAAAATCAGGTTTTCATGAAGCCAATTATAAATAGCTAACCTTTGAGAAGGGCTTACCATATGCCTAGCACTACGCTAAGTGCTTCCCATGTATTTCTTTATTTAATGCTCACAGTAGCCCTCCAAGGCAAGTGCTGGCCCCACCAATTTAAGTGGAGAGAAGCAGAACTTAGCATAAGTAACATCTTGCAGCCAGGACGTGAGGGAGCTGGGACTTGAATCTAGGTCGGTCTGATTCTCAAGTTGTGGCACTATTCATTCTGCCTCCTTGGAACTCAAAAAGCAAGTCTCTTTTAATCAGGAAACCTTATGCAGCACACTGGGTATTTCAGAATGTCTGAGACACTGGAGAGGGCATAAGCCCAGAAAATGGCTGAGTCCTCAGGCCAGGGTTGAACTGGGTTCTGGAACCAGAGTGGAGTACGTGGTGGCCATTGGCAGGTGTGGCCAGGTACTGTGACCAGCAGTGAGAGCAGCACAGCCCTGGTCTCGGGCTGTCCCTTTGTGTCAGCCAGGCAGATTTTATAGGATGCATTCATGGACCTGAGGCCCATCCACCTGAGAGACTTTCTCAAGACCCTGGAGAGGTAGAGATGCTTGACAAATGCATTAACTTTGCCAACGCTGCTTAAAGGAGGTATGTGATATAACATTTCCAAAGACACAGTGTTTTCTTGGAGCAATCTCAGTACAGCTAAAACTCTAATGACTGCATGTGTCAGAAAAGGAGCTTCTTTTTCACTTAGGCCTGATGTAAATTCGCTGGTGACTTTACCACGTTAGCTAAATTCCAGGAAAGATACATGTCACTGGGTTGGGTGTTTCTCTTGCTGCGGGACATTGAATGATGCATTCTTTAATGAGCGAGTGTCACTCATTGGAGCTGCTGCCTTTCAGGGAGCCTTTCTCTTGAATAGAAGAATTCTATTTAGTATCCCAGTTATTTCCTCTTTGACCCCCTTTCAGTCAAAATATGCAAGGTTTATTCCTCACCTCTTGACATCCAATGCCTGTTAGAGCCTTATTAGCATTTGTTCTCATTGATGTTCATTGCATTTTAAATCTGGCAGGGACGTGATTAAGAGGTGGAAAATCACTGGACTTGGTCGGCGTGTGACTGTCTGATCGTGGCATGATGACCAGCTCAGCATTTAATCACATCTCTTGTGTTTTCAGTTTCCTTTTATACCCCTGGAGGGAAAAAGTTTAATTCTCAGTTACGCTGTGGCTGGCAGAGGTAGGCAGTGGGTGAGAGGGGTGCAGAATCGGTTGGTCCTGAGTGTGCTGAGAGGCAGGCTAGGTCCTAGGAGACGAATTCTACCTACCATTCACCCTAGGCACCATCCTTGCCTCACTCGCTACCAGAATAAGCGGGCCAGCTGGGCTTATTCTTATAAGGAGGTGTACCTGTGGGATCCCAGTAAATCACTGCACTCATCCTGTGGGGTTGGCGGTTGCTATGGATAGAATTGTGTCCCTCCGAAGTTCCTTTGTTGAAGCTGTCACCCCTGGTGTGATGGTATTTGGAGATGGGGCCTTTGGGAGGTATTTAGGTTTAGATTAGGTCATGGGGGTGTGGACTTCATGATGGAATTAGTGTCCTTATAAGCAGACACATCAGACACCTTGCTTCCTCTTTCTCTCAGTCATACGAGGGTACAGTAAGGAGGCAGCCATCTGCAAGCCAGGAAGAGTGCCCTCACCAGGGAACTGAATTGGCCAGCACCTTGATCTCAGATTTGCAGCCTCCAGAACTGTGAGAAGTAAATTCCTGTTGTTTAGACCACCCATTCTGATGTATTTTGTTACGGAAACCTGAGCTAAGACAGTGGTCCTAGTTCCAGTTCACGACTTTGGGAAGCTTACATAAGTTCCCAATGAGTAAGTGGCACACCCCAGTCAATCTGGGGGCAACAGCCAGTCTCCCTGGCACTTCTCCACCCCTGTATGGATATAGCCTGTTGGGGTTTTGCTTATATATGTTCTCCTCAGGAGGATCTCTTAGCCCTGTCATTATTTTTGGGTCCCTTGCAAAGCCATGTGTAGAGTAGATATTGAATAGACAACAGCACAGTGAATGAATGAATATGACAGCCTGGGACAGAAACCAACCAAGGAAAGAGGTAGGTAGATGGAGGAAGCCACAAGTCACTCACCTTTTCCTTTCACTCATGTCTTGTATATGAGTTTGCATGAATAAGACTTCCCAGAGAAGTTTCCTCTGCTGTTCAGACACCTGCCCACCCGTCAGGGAGCATTGCCTTTGTCTTCAGGAGCAGCTCTGAAGGGTCTCAAACTGTTCTTTCCCACATAGGTCCAACTCAGCCTACTTGTCGGCTCAACTGACACCACCCTGGTGGGAGTCCAAACCTCTGCTTCCATCTGAGCACCAGGCTGGATGGGAAAGAATGAGTTAAAGCCTGCAAGTATGAGTCTGTTGTGCAGAGCAGCATCTAGGTCATTCCTTCAACACAAAAGAAATGAAATACAGCTCGCCTAGCTGCAGCTTGCTGCATGAACCCCGCTGCTCTGTGCAGAATAATACCAGGCGGGCATGAGGCCATTTTAATAAGATACAGCAAGATTAATAAGGGAGCAGACAACATGTTCCTCTGGAACACATAGTCCTGTGTGCAGTCGTGAAGGAGACACATGGGAGATGTGGAAGCGGTGGGGACAGGGCTGTGGGGAAGGGAGAGGGAGGCACAGGGCCAGCAGTCCCAGACAAAAGCCAGCCCAAGACACTTCCTGGGAGGAAGGGCCGCATGATGACAGAGGTCCTAAACTTGGGTCCAGGATGGATTTCTAGCAATCTGAAGATGCCCTGAAGCTGTGTGTGCGATGCTGCGTGTGTACCCCTCTAGCCCAGCTGGCTGTATTTGGGGCTCCACAGGGCCTTTGCCTGTGCCCTCCTCCCTGCCTGGATCAGCCTCTCCCATGGCTGCCTAGTTACATCCCACTCTGCCTCCAGGTCTCACTTGCTTGTGGAAACCTTTCCAGACCCCCAAAACAGGTCACAGGTGCCCATTGTTGCCTCTCAGGACCCTGTGCTCCTTTTCTTTGTGGCATGGTCCAGTTGTCATTGTACCTTAACTTGTAACCCTCCTCCCTGCGTCTTTTGCCCACTTGGGTTATTCTGCTTCACTAAGTAAAGTGGGTTTCCATGGCTGTTTGTTCATATGTTCATGCCTGGAAACAACTCTTCCAGCCCTGGCTCAACATCATCTGGTTCAAAAGCCACAATTAGCTGACCACAATCTTTGTGACTGTTAGGTACACATGTTTGAGGGGGAATGTGGTTGGATTAATTTGGGCTAGTGAGTGTATCTTCTAGGATCAGGGTTAATCTAATGAAACTGCTTTGAAGAGAGGGTCATGTGATAGTGAAACTGCCTTTTGGGGGCGGTTGGATAGTATAAGTGGGGTGAGGAAGCCTGGTGTGGAGAGCACGTGGGCTGATATTTCCACTGTAGTTTCCTAACTAGAGGTGAACCTGAGCCCCCTTTGCCCTCACCTTGGCTACAGCCCTTTTTCTGCATCCAAAGCAATAGCTCCTCTGACTTTGGGGGCAGAGATGTGCACTTTATGTTAGCATTCCCAAGAACTTGGCCCAGTTATTGGCAGGTAGTTGGTGCCTAAATGGTGTTGGTTCCAACATGAAAGAGAAGAGGCATCGGGGGATTTCCATACTGTTTCACCTGAGCTGCTCTGTCGGGATGTGTGGTTTATATGGGTCAGCATGAAAGACTGCGGGCAAAGAAAAACAGGGAGCTAGAAGGGGCTCAACATGGGATAGCTGTGGGGAATATAGATCACGTGTGTTGGCACTTTTGTTCTATTCACTGCATGCCTGCTTTCGAATTTAATGTTCCTGAGGCGTGTCTCAAATTGAGTTATTTATATTTGTTTCATTAAGTTGTAAACTTCTTTCAGAAAAGTGTCCCCCAGGTGCCTTATCTGGGGCCTTGATCCCCTGGAGCTGTTCTAGAAATACTCAGTGACTTGGTTTCTGTAAACCTGAACTTCATATTCTTCTGTGCACCGTGCTCAACAGTGCTGCTGCTTTTTGAGACATGTTGACTGCAGGGGTGTGTGTGACTGTTCAGGGATGTTAAAGACTTTTGGGGAGTCTGGGCCAGGGCTCCTCTTGTCAATCATGCATTTTGTACCAGTTGATGCCACCTGGTGATTGTCAGTGTTTCACTTCGAGTAGTAAAGGAAGGGCATCAGCTTAGGCAGGAAAGCCGTTGATGGAGGCAAAGCAGCACTATAAGCACTCAGTCCCCTGAATCCAGGGCTTAAATGAGGCAAGTATAATCCAGATACTTCACGTACTTTAAGATATGTGAACAGGTGAATTGACAAAACAAATGAAAACACTGGAAGCACAGAATCACTGGCATTTGACTCAGTTGTCACAGTGCATTCTCTGTCTCCTTCTCATCTCTGGCTCAGCAATATGAGCAGTCTAAGGCCTTGTGTTTAAAAATTGCAACCACAGTTGTTTTTCTTCTCAGTTACTTGGTCTGATACTTTTCTTGTTTTGCTGACAACTGGTCCACAGTTAGCTGGAGCATCCATCCTCCTTTCTCTCACCTTCTCTTAGAGGCATATGCTTTTCCCTCTGGTTCTGACTTTCACAAGGCCAGTGAGAGACTCCCTTGCCCCACCTATTTTGACTAAACTCCTACTTAATCATGTATGTCTTGGCAGGCCTCAAAGACCTTCCCATTCGAAGCAGCTAAGCTATTCTGACAAGCAGTTGGTTAGTGTTAAATGGCATTAACTCACATCACCTGAATGTAGTCCTACACCATAGGGGGTGGGGTGGGGCAGGACTCCAGCTTTGACCTCCTAGGCCAGTTTGGTGGAAGGATTTAGGGCACAGATGTTGGAGTCCAACTGGCCCCTGCTCCCAGCCTGCTCTGTCACTTTTTGGTGGGGCGGTCACAGGAAAGTTTGTCTTTTCTTGTCTGAAAAATGAAGATAACACCTGCCTCCTAGGGTTTTTGTGGGGATTAAACAAGAGCTTCTATCTTTACATTAGTTAGCATGATGCCTGGTACTGAGTGTTCAGTAAATGGTAGCTATTTACTGGTATTATTATCTAGTTTATAGATTTTGATAAGATAGCTCCAAATTTTCTATTTTGAAAACATCAAAATTGTCTTGTTTCCTGTGTGACATCCTGGATCTTGATAAGGTTGAACAGTGCTGTCTTACTCTTGGAGCACTGGGGGAGTATTTTTGGAGAAGATTCAGTGAAATTCTTGACTAAAGTGCAAAAATCCCAGAGTTTTGTCTGTTTCCTGCTCACTGAACTTCAGGGCAAAAGCTCTTCTGGGAACCTGTCCCCTGTCCCTGCCTCCCATGACACTGGTTGGGAGTCCATGCCATGCTCAGAGCTTTTGCTGCACCCTTTTGGGCAATTCATGAGGATTTGCATTTTTCCAGTGCTGCCAGAAGTTTTGGTACTGTACTTTTGTGCGCCGTTGTGTGTAAGTGGTGCTACAGAATATTTAATAAGGTCAAACATAATACATGTTTGAAAACTGTGTAAGTTGAGTTAGGAAAACAGCTTTGATTGCATGAGTAATATTTAAAGTGCCTGTTAAAAATATAGTAACTTCTCTATCAATAATAGAAAACCTTCTGAGCTCTGGAGAGATTTTTAAAGCAAGATCCAGTGGCTCTTGCCTGTCTTGGTGAAAGTTTTCCATTAAACAGATGATTCATATTACGAGAGTGGAATGATTAACATGAATTATGGGGAAATTATTCTAAGACTTGAGTGTCTGATTTATGAATGGATTAGGAGGCAGATTGCTTCACAATTGTTTTTTTAAAAGGGAGAATTTTAGCTGACTAACCAAGACCCTCCAGAAAGAGAGTTTGCCCAAGATTGGTGTTCCTTTGAGGGGCAATTTCTCAGGGTCCTTTATTTAAAGAGGGAAACTTACTTCTAGGGAAGAGCGGCTACCTGCTTCTGTCAGTTCTGGAGTCGACTCTAGAATTCCTCCCAAACCTGACTCAATTAGAAAGGCTTGAGAAAGCCAGAACTGCCCCTTGTGGGGTGAACCTTTGCATCCTGGGCATGTGCCAGAGAGCTGGGAAGAAACCAACTTGATTCAAGTTGGTCAGAGATTCCCATGTGGATGGACAGAATGGCTGGGGCTCTCCTCACTTGTTTACTGGCCCCAGCACTGCTTTCAGGAAGGTCTTAGTGGAGATCCCTGGACTGAGAACTGCAGCCTGGGAGGAGAGGGGATGACCGAGCAGGTGAGCAGCTGTGGAAAGCTGGGTGTTCTGCAGAGGCACCCCACAAGCTTGGGTTGGTATCCTCACCAGAAGTATGACCTGAGGCCCTACTGTGTGCCAGCACCTATGCTGGGCACTAGGACATGAATCCTCCCTGTGAGGAGCTCACATTCCATCTGGGACAACAAATGAGATGACAGTGTCCTGCAGTGAGCATGAAGGAGCAGTTTACATGCAACTAAGTCACCTGATCCTAATGGCACCTCTTTGAGGGAGGCACTATTATTAGCCCCATTTTACAAATGAGGGGCCTTTAGGCCACATGATAATAAGTGACAGAACCTCAGCTAGGACACAGCTTTGGCTAATTCCAAGTCTTGGCTCTTAAATCCTGCTCTATCCTCGGTATAAAATGGTAGCTAATGCTATGGTGTCATAAGCACGGAGTACTGGGCACTGTCCCACAATATAGGCTCAGGAGGGGCAGGTTCATAGTCCCACTGTAGTTGTTTGTTAGGGAAATGGGTGAATTGCCCTTGTCTTAGGTGGGGAAGCTATAGATGGAGGCAAAGCAAAACTATAGGTGCTCCTGTTTCCTGGATTCAGGTATCATCAGGGCTGTGGGACCCTTATGCAAAAAGCTCTTTGTTCTGCAGCCTTGTGCTTATCTACCTCATCCAAAGGCTGTGTAAAAATGACTCAGTTTTTCTTTGGCTTTGTGCAGATTCTTCTATCAGGTCACTTAGGTTTCTACTGGCAGATAAATCACTCGTAATTTGAGTGTTAAGCGCCATGGTGCCTGGCACGTGACAGCTGCAAGAAACATCACCCTGCTCCCCAACATCCTTGCCTCTAGCTTTGAGGTTGATGAAGCAGCCACAGGTGGGCAGATGGTGCTTAGGTATTAGGGAAAACTGCTTGTGAATCTCGGTATTTAACCTCTGTCCTTCTCCACTAAGGCAGCCTCTGTCAGAAAGGCCTGTGAAGGGACAGGCTGGGTCACTCCTCCACGTGATGGAGGTTAATAAGATCAGAGTTTACTTAGAATCAGAAGCAGGAGATGAATGGGTGTGGGAAATAAGCAGCAGGGCTGGGCTGGGGCAGGTGCAGGGCCCTGGGATCTCAGGCTGTTTATGTAGAGATAGGTAAACAGAAGATGCCCCTGCACCTCTCCGCTCACTTTTACTGCCCTCCACACTGCTTCCTGCAGAGAAAGGCCTCCCAGGCCCATTCTGAGCATGGATTTGTGCAACTCAAGTCTGTCGCCAGTGACCGGCTTACCCAGGCTGGTTCTGCAGGATACCTGTACCTTGCTTCTAGTGCTAGACTTCTTTAATTGGGGGCTTCTTTGCAAAGTAAGTCCCATTTTCCTTTCACTGAGGTTATTTCAAAAAGTGTCCATTTCTATTTATCCCCCTGTATTTATTTTGCACCTGGTATCTGCCTGGTGCTGAGAATATGATGATGGATAAGACAACTCTAGTCCCTGCCCTCCAACCCTACCTTGTCTTCTGACAGCTCTAGAACAGTAAGGATTCTTAACCTTTGTGTACAGGTGAGGTAGCTGAGCCTTTTGGAGCAGGTTGGTCCTTTACCCAAGGTGATGCAGAGCTGTGATTCCAATCCAGGTCTTTCGGTCTTCAGGTTCTATGCTCTTAACCATGAAGCTGAACTGTGACTCAGTACAGTGAATTTCTGGTAGAGCTTCTCAGGCTGCAGTTTGTTTCTTGGCCTCTGCACTCAGGACTTATGGATGTGTAAGCCAATATTTACAAGTTCTGAGTGGGGTCACTTCTTAGCAGGGTCCTGTGTAGAGCATAAAATCCTTTTGTAAAGAAATGAGGTATATTTAATGCGTGTCTGTGGATACCAGTTTTTGGTATCCCTGGACCTATTTTATTCTGTTGGGGGCATACTTGTATTGGGGAGGGAGAGCTAGGTAGGTACTTGTGGGGTAGATGCCCATCTCAAATTATGAACTTTGTAAGGCAAAGTATGGATCTTATTCATCCTTGATCTCCCATACTTAGCCTGATACGGGCACAAAGATGTGCTCAGTACGTGTTCACCTGGTAAAGGAGGATTGATTACTGTCATGAGGGCCTCTGAGGCTGAATTACCTCATGAAAAAGTGTGTCCCCTTTGGAGTCAAACTGACCTAGGGTTGAGTTGAGCCTTGCCACCTTTTGACAGTATAGCCTGGCAAGCGATTTAATCTCCCTGAGTCTCACTTTCCCCACTTGAGGATTGTGGGAATTAAATTAGTGCGAAGTCAGGAGCTTAGTACAATGCCTGCCCATGTTAAGCCAGGGGTTGCAAACTGTGGCCCTCAGGCCAAATCTGCCCTGTCTGTTTTTATAGAGGTTTATTTGAATGCAGCCATGCTCATTCTTTTATGTATTATCTATAGCTGCCTTTGCACTACAATGGCAGAGTTGAGGAGAGGTCAAATGGCTCACAAAGTGGAGAATATTTACTACCTGGCCCTTTACATTGAAAGTTTGCTGGCTGGGCGCGGTGGCTCATGCCTGTAATCCCAGCACTTTGGGAGACCAAGGCGGGTGGATCACAAGGTCAGGAGATTGAGACCATCCTGGCTAACAAGGTGAAACTCCATCTCTATTTAAAAAAAAAAAAAAAAATTAGCCATGCGTGGTGGAGGGCGCCTGTGGTCCCAGCTACTCAGGAAGCTGAGGCAGGAGAATGAACCCGGGTATGAACCCGGGAGGAGGAGCTTGCAGTGAGCGAGTGGAGATCGTGCCACTGCACTCCAGCCTGGGTGATAGAGCGAGACTCCGTCTCCAAAAAAAACGGTTGCTGATGTCTGTGTTAAGTCCTTAATAAATGGTAAGCTGCAGTGGTTATTACAATATTCTCATTATCTATAATTTTACCACCTCCCTTCTAACCCTTAAATAAGTCACTTTTAAAGCAATGACTTTCTTCTGTACTTTTGAGTTTTGGGAGGAACTTCTCAGTGCTTGATGAACATGTTTGTGCTTCTCTTGGTTTTGGTCTTGATGGCTCTGAAGACTTGGGTGGAATTCCTTCCCAGCCGTTTTCTTCTGGTCTCTTGATCCCTCATAGTTTTGCATCTGTCCTCAAAAGGTGGCATTTCTTCCACCTTCATCTCTGAACAACTCTCCTTACTGAATGGCTGGGGCTGAGAGGAACACTTAAGGGGGAAGCTCGCTGTAAAATCATTGTGTTTGAGGATCCCTCATGCTTCTGGGCAATCAGGAGAGACAGGAGCTCCTAAACTCTGGGAACATGAACTCACGCAGGGTCTTCACGTCTTCCCCGAGTCTCTCTGTCCTATTTTTATAGGTGAAAACCTCGTAAAACGTGAAGGCAAGTTTTTTCTCAGTAATTTCCTTTTTAAAAATGTAATCTTATTTTTGAATCATAAATGTAATATATGCAATTTGTGGAAACATGGGAAATGAAGGCAACGGCAACAATTCACCCAACTCTTACCACCCAGATAACCACTATTAGCATTTTTTAGCATATTTCCTTCCAGATTCGTAATCATGTGTAAATGTTTACATAATTGAAATCACATTGTTTAAATAATTTTATTTCCTGCATTTTTACTTATGCCATAAAGCATTTCCTCTAGTGTCTGATATTCTTTAAAACCATAATTTTTACCTATGTGTGTACATGTGCTTCCCATGCATCCACTCACTCAACAGGTATTTCCTTAGTGTCTCTTATATCCCAGACCCTGTGAGGCGAGTCTGATACAGTGGTGAGTAAACTTGACCTTATCTCTCCCTCTACAGAGCTCACAGTCTAGAAGGGCATATAGAGAGATAATTAATCGTTGTAACATTGTCATAGCTCAGGCTGCTATAACAAAATACCATAGACTGGATGGCTTAAACAAAAGACGCTTATTTCTCACAGTTCTGGAGTCTGGAAGGTTCAAGGTCAAAGTGCTGGCAGATTCAGTTCTTGGTGAGACCCTCTTCCTCACTTGCAGATGGCTGACTTCTCGCTGTGTCCTCACGTGGAGAAGAGAGGAGGCTCTGGGATCTCTTCCTCTTATAAGGATGCAAATCCCTTCGTGGGGCACCACCCTCATGACCTCATCTAAGCCTAATTGCTTCCCAAACACTTCACCTCCAAATATCATCACTTCACCTCCAAATATCATCACATTAGGGACTAGGGTTCTTTTTCAACATGTGAGTTTAGGGGGGAACCCAAACATTCAATCCATAATAGACATCATATGATAATGCTCTAATGGGAAGTTGAGGATATGTAGAAACACATACAGAAGGGACCCGTCAGTTCACTTGAAGTGTTGAGGGAAGGCTTCCCAGAGGAAGCCAGTCCCAGTTTCTGAGTCATCTCTTTGGAGGAAGCTTGAGAAACCCTGATCTACCAGCTTTCTTTGGGATGGCAGACAGTCTTCTGAGAAATGTGTGCCTAAATGGGATGGAAGGAAAAGAAATTAGTAGTTACTGTGAGTGGTGGAACCCCAAATATCCCTGTGCTGTACTGTTATCAAGACTATCTTCCTAAAATAAAGCACTTTAGAAGTGAAGTGAGGCACTGCAGAGATCAAAGTTCACAGACTCATTTGGAAATGCTGTACTTATTCCTGATATAGGAGGCGATGTTGCAGAGAGAATCACCTCCATTGACTTAAGGGCACATCCTAGGACGGGTAGTACTTGGAAGTACTATTGCCTTTTGAAGGTTCAGCAGCACTGTTGTGAGATCCCAGATCTTGTCTGCCTTGTGGCAACTTTAGGGATGCTCAAGGTCCATGTGGGTCCAGATGACGCTTGGATTAATGTGGACAAGACTGTGTGCCTTTGTAAGATGTGAGGTGACACAACATTTTAGCAAGGGCAAAACTCAAACCCAACACTCTTCCCAAGTTCTGAGCACATAAGGCCTGCCTTCTTCCTTTTGCCTTATTACCTGTGTGTTTGTTTTTATGTTTCCCGTGAGGAATGACATGGGGAGAGATGGCTGTTGTGGCAAACTGATTGCATATTGGATCTTGCATGTTTATGTTTGACAGCTGACCTGGGCTTAGACTTGTGCATCTGCAACAAGAGACTAATGGCACCAATTGCTGTTGGTCTTAAATCCTCTCTGAGTGGTTGAAATATAAGTTGGCCCTCTTTATTACTTGGGTGATCAGGAGATGGAATTGGTCAGGGACTCCCTTGTGGAGATTTAATAGTACATTTGTCACCACGAGGATCTCTGAAGTTGCTTCAGGACAAATCTGTGGACCACAGCCACCTCCCAGCAGTGGGTAGATAACCACATAGATATGCAAGTGATGTAGATAAAGCTCCATGCTATATTATGTCCATCCTAGAGTGAAAAAAATCCAGTTCAGGAAATATACCTGCCTATGTATTTCTTCTGGACTTTTTATCTTTATCCAATTTGGGCAAGCATATAAAAATGCTGACTGCATTTGCTCCTTAGTGTGGACTGCAGTGCTTTATAAAAAAAGTAAAAATGACTTTTCATTAGCAAAGGCCTGCAAGCAAGGCAGAAACACAATTTGCATTTCTTTACCTTCGTCTGTAAAATGTTAGAGTTAGCACTAGCCTGTAGGGTTAGCTGTTAGGATTAAATTAGAGAGCACATGTGCTAACCTACTGCCTGCCCTGTCGGAGGTACTCAATAAATGGAAGCTATTATTTTTATTGATATAATAGCTAATTTTGATTCAGGATTCAAAGTGCTTTGTGTGTGTTAACTCTCTTAATTGATTTTGTATGCTCTGGATCAAACATATTTTGGTGTTTAATCAGAGAGGGAGGTGATGATGAGAATGCCTTGTATCTTGCTCCCCTTCCTGTGGGCAACTGCTTTCCTAGTGATGAACGGCCAGAGAAGGGTCTTACAACCAAATGAGAGTATCATGCAACTTTCTAGTTCAATCCCTAGATTGCTTTCTAAGATACAGTCATACTACTGTGAAATGATCCAAAGTTTTATTCTTAAGAGGGTCTTGTGCCCCAGTTAGAGGGAGAATTCTTACTTCATATGGACATGATGCTCAAAAGATTGCTCCTAATATAGGTCTTATTTCACAGACTCCCCGGTGGGCTCGATTTATTTAGACTCCCTTTGAGGCTAACTGGCTGTGATAGACAATTTTTAGCCTTCATCCCAGAAATGATGCCTTAAGAAGCTGTGCTCTGTTCTATACTGCAGGCTTTGTGATGAGTTCATACTTTCAGTACCATCCAAAAGTGCCTATTAAATTGGAGTTCAGGGTACCTAGATTCTTGATTTGATCATGTAAGTCTTGAAATTTTGTCCAGGAGGCATAGAAAAACCCTTCAAAGTTTTGATTGTTTAATCTGTTTGAACACAGTCTTAGGGGTTAGCCAAAGAATATCAAACTCTGATATAAACAGTTTATAAAAAACCAACAGAAAATGTCTCTTAGATGCACAGCCACCTGGAACATTCCAGGTTTGCAGGAAAATGCTGAAGACCTGTTGGATAGGTTCAATTTCTTATCATGGTTGGTGGAAAGATACGGCTGTCTGGGGAGATATTACAAGGGGAGGAAGTTTATCTCCCCCTTCCCCTTCCTCTTTCCCTTCCCCTCCTCCTTGCCCCGTCCTCCACCTCCTCCCTTCCCTCCCTCCCTTCCTTTCTTCCTGCATGAAGGTAATAAGAGCCAAATGTGTTGTACAGATCAGGGGCAAGAGATGCCCTGGGTCAAGGCTGTGTCCTCTTCTGTGAGTTGCACGGTGGTGTTGGATGAACATCACCTGTTGGGGATGCTTGGCAGGTATGAAGGATGGTGGAGAGACTTTTTGGCCTCGGGAAAGTGACTGGTTTGTTCAGTCATTGCTCAGTGATGTGTCTCATGGACACATAGCAGCCACAAAACACCTTTACTCTACCCCTCCTCCCTAAGCAGGCTGGTGGGGTCACTTGGTGTTCTCCGATTTCTGCATAGAAAAACCTTCAGGATTTGCAGTGACTGGTGTAGCCCTCGGGAAGGAAATGGGACTCCAGAAGTCCTTGTCAGAAGGCAAAGTTTCTGGTCTTTTTTTTTTTTTTTCGCATCTGTGTCTCAGGGTGAGGTGAGCCTAGCAATGATTTCTTGATTCCTAGGAAGATCCATAAGGTTTAAATGGAATGGTACCTTAGGGTAATGATATTTTATTCTGATGAAAGGTGGATTATTAACAGAAGGTAAGAAGAGGGGATTATAAGGGTTCCAATTATTCTGTTGCAACAGAATGAGAGAATTTCCATTTCCTTCCAACTTCACAAAGATTGTATGAGAATCATTTGTCACAAATGGAAACACACTGAACTCTTTAAAGGAAATATGTAGTCTATATTCAGCCTGTCCCAGCAGTACAAGCTGGGTTGCATCATGATCCTTAAAGCCTTTGTGTACACTCACCTGCTTGCCGTCCCCCATATGTGCATGTGGGTGTAACATGTCTGTCTGGCAAACTCCTACTCATTCTTCATGACCCAGTCAGGCATCTCTTTATCTGTGCAGCCTTCCCTGACCCTCTCCTTCCACAAGCAAAGCTGATAATGAACTCCTTTATATTCCCACTGACCTTGAGCATGTATTTATTACGGTTCTCATTCTCATATCCCCCAATCGGTTCTCATTCCCACATCCCCCAATGCCTCACACTGTGCCTAGAACAAAGTGTGCATCAGGGCTAATTTGTTTTGTAGTGGTTTGTTTGCATGAGCACCTACCCTTCTGGTCCCTAACAACAGAGAACATGTTCTACTCACCCCTTTGTCCTTAGTGCCTGAATCATAATTATAGTTGTTCAATTATGATTAGCTGAATGGATGGATTTAGCACAGTGGCCTAAGAAGAGGATGGACTAGTGTAAGATAGCAAACTCCGTGAGTGGTCCTCTCATTGGATTCTGTTGTAAGCTCTAATACCCTGTTCAGGAGAGTTTCTATAGGGAAGATGGAGCCATGGGAGAGCAGAAACCAGTTCTTTGTACAGACATGAGAGAAAGGGAAGGGAGTCTCTGCCCACGGCCAGGTCAGCAGTAGGCCAAGTTTCCCTTTGTGTTCCTGGCAGACAGGAGAAGCTCCTGTAAAGAAGGTGCCCTATAGCTATATTAAGGTGGAGCTTGGCTCTAGGATCTGCGACTGGGAAAGGAAACAGTGAGTAGCTGGACCCCTGGTTGGTCTGCACACCTCTCTAAATATAAATATAAATATATATATATAAATATATAAAAATATATATGTATATAAATATATATGTGTATATGTGTGTGTGTGTGTATATATATATATTTTTGAGACAGTCTTGCTCTGTTGCCCAGAATGGAGTACAGTGGTGTGATCTCGGCTCACTACAACCTCTGCTTCATGGGTTCAAGTGATTCTCATGCCTCATCTTCCTAAGTAGCTGGGATTACAGGCATGTGCCACGATGCTTGGCTAATTTTTTGTATTTTAGTAGAGATGGGGTTTTGCCGTGTTGGCCAGGCTGGTCTCAAACTCTTGGCCCCCAAGTGATACATCCACCAGGGACTCCCAAAGTGCTGGGATTACAGGCCTGAACCACCACACCCCACCTCTAAAATGGTTTTTGGTGGAGATAAATGGAATCCATCTGCTTGGGTTCCTGGCAAATAAAATGACAACAGCAACAAAAGAGCACTCTCCGCTTACTAACGTGATGCTGGGCAAATGCCCACTTCCCTTTTAGATTTTCCACTAAGTTTCCTAAATGTCCAGATGGCAATTTGCGGGTGAATAATTTATACCAAGATCTCTTATGCATTATGCAGTACAGATTTAAATTACAAATTGACCTCATTTGGCAGTCAACTTAGTAATAAGTACGCTTAGTGGTGGTGGGCTTGATAGGCTAGCTTGGGGCTGAGTTAGAGTTAGGCAAATGGAATTGGCATGGTCAGCCTATTCCAGCCTGCACTGATAAGGCAGAGCAGGTGTAAAGAGGTCCCAGAGCTTGGTGCGCTTTTACTCAGTTGAACCCACCCTCTAAGGGTGAGCTTAGGGCAGGGCCACTCAGGTACCTCAGTTATTGTCTCAGGAGTACACAGGTTCCTTCCAACAGAGGGTAGTGGAAGTGACAGCTGGAAGAACTGAGCCTCTCCCCAAGTCTGTGGCTTCCCAGGAGGAGCAGGTTCTGCTTCTCCAGCAGGATGCGTCCAAGATGGTTGAGCTACCAGGCTGGAGTCTGCTCCACTGGGTCTGTTGTGTTCAACAGCTGCTGCCTGAGCATTCTCATCTCTGTGAGGGAGGCATGCAGGACTCCATCTGGAGGCTGGGCTATGATCTGAGCCAGAAAAGGAGAGGGGGAGGCATGAGGGCAAGAAAAGCTATCAGAGAAGAGTGATGTGAGGGGTGTTGTGGATAACATCTGGAACAGCTCAGGTCTTGGATGCAAACTGGGTGAAAAAGGTGTGGCAGGAATGCTGAGACAATCCAGCACCTCTCCAGCATGGTCATTGCAAACACTCATGGTGCCCAGCCCCACACCAAACCCTCATCCTGGATTACTTCACTGACTCCTCATGACTGCTCTTTGAGATGATACTATCCTGTTCCCCCGTTTTAGAGGTGAGAACTAAAACTTGGAGTCAGGATTGGGTGTGGTGGCTCATTCCCTGTAATCTCAGCACTTTGGGAGGCTGAGGTGGGAGGATCACTTGAGGCCAAGGCATCAAGACCAGCTTGGGTAACATAGTGAGACCCTGCCTCTACAAAAAATAAATTAGCTGGGTGTGGTGGCACACACCTGTAGTCCAAGCTACTCTGGAGGCTGAGGTGGGAGGATCACTTGAGCCCAAGAGTTTGAGGTTGCAGTGAGCCATGATCGTGCCACTGCACTTCAGCCTGGATGGCAAGAGTGAGACCAAAACTCTTAAAAACAGACTGGATGCAGTGACTCACACCTGTAATCCTTGCACTTTGGGAGGCTGAGGTGGGCAGATTGCCTGAGCTCAGGAGTTCAAGACCAGCCTGGGCAACATGGTGAAACCCCGTCTCTAATACAAAAAGTTAGCCAGGCATGGTGGTGCTTGCCTGTATCCTATCTACTTGGGAAGCTGAGGCACGAGAATCACTTGAACCCAGGAGGCAGAGGTTGCAGTAAGCTGAGATTGCGCCACTGTACTCCAGCCTGGTAGATAGAGAGAGATGCCTTCTCAAAAATCAAAAAAACAAAACTTGGAGCGAGCCACTTACCTAACGTGATACAGTCAATAAGTGATACTTGGAAGCAGGTTGATCCTTCTAGGGGCCAATCCTTTCCTGGGTGGTGGGATACAGCAGGGAATGAGAAACACAGCTCTGTCCTCAGGAAGGTTACATTTTGGTGGCTGAGACACAAAGCAGTCAATAAATAAAGAGTGATGTGGGGGGTGTTGTTGTGTTGTGGGTAACATCTGGAATGGCTTAGGTCTTTGATGCAAACCGGGTGAAAGAGGTGTGGCAGGAATGCTGAGACAATCCAGCACCTCTCCAGGACGGTCATTGCAAACACTCATCATCTTCCCACCTCATTCCACATCTGCAGCTGATGGCCAGGCCCTTGCTCTTTTTTTTTTTTTTTTTTTTTTTGAGACGGAGTCTCGCTCTGTCGCCCAGGCTGGAGTACAGTGGCCGGATCTCAGCTCACTGCAAGCTCCGCCTCCCAGGTTTACGCCATTCTCCTGCCTCAGCCTCCTGAGTAGCTGGGACTACAGGTGCCCGCCACCTCGCCCGGCTAATTTTTTGTATTTTTTTAGTAGAGACGGGGTTTCACCGGGTTAGCCAGGATGGTCTCGATCTCCTGACCTCGTGATCCGCCCGTCTCGGCCTCCCAAAGTGTTGGGATTACAGGCTTGAGCCACCGTGCCCGGCCTGGCCCTTGCTCTTAAACTTTATGCTCTATGGATTGATTAGACAGTCTGTTCCACAAATACTGATAGAAAGCCTATGGTGTGTAAAACTGCACCATGAGAGATGTGCTCAGGAGCAGATACACTCAGTCCTGAGTTCCAGGAGCTCACAGTTGGGGGTGGCAGAGAGAAGTCGAGTATGCAGGTTACACAGGGCAGGATGTGGCCCCAGGGAGAGACTGAGGAGGTTGCCTAGGGGGTCAAGGGAGGGTGCAACATCATCCTGGGGTATCTTGGAGAGGCCTCAGTGGGAGCCAGGTTTGAGGTATTCTTGAGGAGTGGGGAGAGGACCCATGAGGGCAGGGCCTCACAAGGGCAGAAATCCACAGCAAGCATTCTGGGAAGATTTGGCTGGAATGAAGGACGTAAGCAGAGGAATGAATCCAGTAGACTAGGAAGGGAGAGGTCAGGAGCAGTGATCAGTGCTTAGTGTGGTGAGGGCTGGGGAGCCACCACTGCGTTTCCTGCAGCAGTGGATTAAGAAACACCCTTCAGGATGAATGTGGGGATGGCGTTAGTAAGTGGAAAGATGTTGGAGTCAGGGAGATCTGATTTCTGAGCCCCTGAGGGTCAGAACGTGAGTGAAAATGGTGGCAGTAGAAAGGAAAGGGCAAATATGAGTTTCCCACTTTTGGCAGACATCAGGAAGTGAAGCTGGTGATGCTGTTGGGGAGGGAAGACGTGGTGTTTAGCTTTGTCTTGTGGTGCTGGGGAGGGTAGCAAGTGTCTGTAGAGGGAGGGTATGGCTAAGGAATGGAAACTTAGGTGTTACCCTTCTGGAAGTGGATGGGTCTGCCAGGGAGAGACTGGGGACAGGAAATTGAAGAGGGGACGCCTCAGCTTGCCCCTGCTGAACCTCCCATCTAGGAAGGAGTTCTAGGTCATCAATGTGTGCTAGCTGTGTTCTGAGACTCTTGATTTGTTTGTACATCACTGCAGTCCCTATTGGTCAGAGTGTAAAGTTAGTTTCCTGGAGGGACCTGGCAGCAGCTTCAGAATTTGAATGGACTGAGTAATTAGTCTCTGTTGAGGGTGCCACTTCAACTGATCGGGAGCTCTCTGTTATCTGAGCAGAGACATTTATTTCTGATGTGTAAAGATAACCATCCCGAGGTGTGTGGTGGCAGGTGTGGGGCCAGAAGAGGCTTTGTGATTGGGCTGTGTGTCTGGTTCATCAAGAAGGCAGCAGTGGGCTCCCTTAGCCTGTGTCACAATTTATTGTTATTGATCGATTGATTGATTGAATCAGGATTTTTCTCTGTCATCCAGGCTGGGGTGCAGTGGTGTGATCTCTGCTCACTGCAGCCTCGAATTCATGGACTACAGCCATCCTCCCCCCTCAGCCTCCCGAGTAGTTGGGACTACAGGCATACACCACCACAACCAGCTAATTTTTGTATTTTTTTTGTAGAGATGGGGTTTTGCCATATTGTCCAGGCTGGTCTCTAACTTTTGGGCTCTATCGATCCGCCCACCTCAGTCTTCCGAAGTGCTGAGATGACAGGAGTGAGCCACCACACCTGGCTCCTGTGTCACTTTTAGGAAAGGGTTCTGAAAGGTTTTTCCTCTGTCCTCTGTCAGTTTGTCATCTCTGACTTGACCAGTACTGCAGTGGTACTTGGTAAATCCAGAACTACAAAGATGACAGCCATCAAAAGGACTTTGTATGTTTTTGCAAATATAGAAAATAATTGTATGTGTTTGAGAGAGAAAATAATATGGAGAAGGGTCACTGCAATGTCCACCTTCTGCAACCATACATGAAACATCACCCACTCTTTCCCTATCTTTGTTTTGAACTAGAGAAGTTATTTCACTAGCATTTGCAAGAGATGACAAATTCCCCTTGGCTATAGCTTATCAAGGTCTCTGACTGAATGGTTCTGGCTGCCTTTTCAGGTTATTTCTGACTTAAATGCCTCCTCCTCCTCCACCCCCTCTACCCCCTCCACCCTTTCCTCTTTCTCCCCCTTTCTTCTCCCTCCTCTCCACCCTCTTTCTTCCTCCTCTTTTCCTCCTCCTGTGACTTTCCACCGTGACTTCTTGCTGAGCTCTTATATGAGCTGTGCCAAGCCCTCTGCTAGCTCTGTAACAGATGTGGTTTAATCCTTCCAGGGAAGGACAGTCATATGCAAAAAAAGATTAATAACAACTTGGTGAAAAAAAGAAAATTCTTTGGCAATCACGTGCCCAAGAATGCCGCATCCTCAGCAGTCACCATCTTATAACCACCTTGAGGTGAGACACGGTGCGCCTTATTGGTTTTTCTGCCCCCACAATAGTTGACTGTATAAGGGGCTTGTTAAATATTTAATGAGTGATTAACAGAGATGCCTTTGTGGATGAAATTTAGTTCTGTGCCTTGAGGAAGAACATCTAGTCTATTAAAATATTTACTGGCATGGTAATAACAATGATAGTAACTGCCGCTGGTTGGCGGCCTGCAGTATATCAGCTGTCATTCTAGATATTTCTCCACAATTTTCTCAAGCCTTCTAAACAGTGTGGCAAGTCTGGATTTTACTCATGAGGGAGAAGAGAAGTTAAGAGACTTGCTCCAGGTCACACAGCCAATACATTGTAGAGAGGATTCCAACCTTATCCTGTCTGATTCCAGAGCTGGTGCCCTTTGAGTCTCTCTCCACATCCTTGCTTACGGATTGGCCTTAATGTTTTTTAGAACCTCCACAAAAGGAGCTTCTCATGCAGGTTCTTCACTGTGCCATCTAGAGCAAGGCTGATGAGAGGCTGAGCTGGGATTCACGCACCTCCATGCCCATCCTTTAATTTTGGTTTACATGGGCCCTACTCCCATCATGGTTATATGTCTATTCTGATGTACATGACAACATTATGTGTCCTTTTTGTGTTTTAAAGGGTGCTATCTTAAAGGATGCATGAAAGATGGTGACATTTGAAACTTTTAGTTACCATATAATTGTGGCAATGTACTGCCCTTGGTTGTGGTCAAAACATACAACTATCTTGGCTACAAATTTACAGCACTGGACGTCAGGCACTTTGCAAGGTGGCTGGTGGGTTGTGAAACAGAACTGGGAGGGCCTGGAGAGTAAGATCCAGGAGTTTTCTCCCGTTCTGGGAATGGAGAATGCAGTATTCCTTGGATTCTGTCTAACCCTACATTCCTCTCCTTGTCAGGAGGAGGTGGATAACAAGGGGATTGTGGTTTTCAGGAGGACCCTTGGAATCAGCAGAATGACAACGAGACTATCTCCCGTAGAGGGTGCTTCCTGCTAATCAGCTGTAGTTGTCACAACCACCTAACAAGAAGAGGGCATTGTGTTTCCATTTTATCAACGAGTGGCCAAGCACTTTAGGCAGCTGCAGACAGCCAGTGAGTGGCATTGTCAGCAGATGTGGCTGAGCTCTTTCTAAACGACCATCTGCCCTGGTGGGAGATGGGGATCCAGTGCAGAAGGTCTACCTTTCCAAACCAGCATCCTGCTTCTCTGGTGCTCTTGTCTTCGTCCAGATTCTTCTGGCTGTTGGGCTATCTTAAGTGCCTATGGTCCTTGGTGGGTCAGGATTGTTTTTATAACTGCTCTCTGAAACAGATGTGGCATTTGCCAAACCTGCCACTGAGCCCTAGTTGGACATTGTGACTACCTACACTCAGCTGAGTCATGATAGAATCATGAATGAAATATGTCCTTCATGTGAAACACATGGGAAGCATGCATGTGGATAAAATAGAAACTCATGTCCCTTGAAAACTGATCAAACTTGATCTTAGTATAGTAGTACTTCCATGTCCACTTTGAAGCTACATTACACACACACACACACACACACACACACACACAAAACAAAACAAAACAAAAAAAAACAAAACCCTATATGATTCCTGCTTTTTGAAGAAGGGGTCCCACACTTTCATTCTGTGTTAGGCCCAACAAATTCATCTTGCAGCTGAGGATTGCTTCTGCTGAAACCAGGAGGATGAGGAATCATGAACTAGAAAGAGCCCTGCCCTCAGCCCTGCCCCTGAGACCAACAAATGGGAGAAGCCATGTGTGTGCACTCTTTTGGATGATTGCAGCTGAGTCCAACCTTCTAGCCATTTCTCCTGCACTCACTCCTACAGGTGCCGGACATGGCAGTGAAGCAGTGTTGTACCTTCCAGATGAGTTCATCCCTCTCCGAGATGAACCTCCTCCAATTTACCTCAGTTGATGCCACATGGTGTAGAAGCCTTGCTCAGCCAAGCCTTACCACAGAATTGTGACAGAAAATAAGTGGCAGTTGTTGTAAGTTACTAAATTTTGGGGTAGTTAGTTACACAGTAATAGATAACTGGGACAGTGTAATTAGACCAGTGACATTTCCCTTCAGACCTTCTTTTCCCTTGGCTTCACTGAGATTGCCCTCCTGGGTTTTCTCCACCTTATCAGCAGCTCCTCTTCTCAGCTCTCCTTCTGTCCATAGCACTGGAACTTCTCTGGGGGCAGCCTCGTTCCTGTCTGTGGCTTCAGCCATGCCATCCACACCAGCGCCTGACTCTCAAGCATCTGCTTCTGTTTGAACTGCTAATGGAACATGTCTCTTAGCTCTATATCTCTTGAGCAAATTTTTCTTCTGATCTTAGCACCTAAGCATTCATAGATAGCTCACTCTCAATAGGCTGAGAACAGGGCTTAACGTCCCCCTTTCCCTCCACGTTATGGCTTGAATTATATGCTCCCAAAAAAGAGATGTTGAAGTCCTCATCCCCAGCACCTCAGATTTTGGAAATAGAGTCTTTAGAGAGGTAATCAGGTTACTCTGAGATCATTAGGGTGGGCCCTTAATCCCGTACGACTGGTGTCCTTATGAAAAGGCAAAATTTGGACACAGAGACAGACATGCAGAGAGAGAAGAGTATGAAGACACAGAAACACCATGTGAAGATGAAGGCAGAGATCTGGTTGATGCGTCTACAAGCCAAGGAATGCCAAAGATGTGCAAACCACTGGAAGCCAGGAGAGTGGCGTGGAACAGATTCTTCCTCCTGGCCTCATAAGGAGCCAACCCTGCCCACCTCTGTCTTGGGCTTCTAGCTTTCAAATCTATGAGACAATAACTTCTGTGCTAAGCCACCCAGTTTTTGGTCATCTGTGTGCCTACTCTAGGAGACAAAGATACTCCCCTATACCATTTACGCTGTAAGCTTGATATTCCTCCTGTAGCCCTGGTCTCAGCAAGTCATTCCCCAATTTCTCTACTTGCTCAAGCTGGAAACCTGAATCTTCAGTCCCAAGAACTGGGCTGGCTTGAAGTTAGGCACTCAATAATATTGACTCTTTAAATAGATGCCTTCAAATATTGCAGGTCTTTGGGCCATTATACCTACTACCCTGAGGATGTACAGAATTGGAATTAAAGAGAGATGCAAACCCCAAACATCTATTATATCCATCCCATCCCTCTGTACTTGAGGTTTCCTGGGAGAAACTATTGATTTCTTCTTGCAGCCATGGGGAAGGCATCTATTGAGAGCCACATATATGTAAATAAGGACTCAGCATCTTGCCTGCCTTTCAATTCTTCAGAGAACTATTGATTTTGAGTTGGGAGAGTTACCTAAAAGTTCTCTTTTGACCAGTTTCTCTGTCATTGTGTAAGAGCAGCACCAGTGTGTTGAGTCAAACAATGTGATCTTTGTAACAAATCTCGCAGGTTTGGCTGAGCTCTTTGGACGGCTTAGGGCGAGGAGGGCAGTGTTAGAGCTGTATTGATCTGCAGTGGGTTATTGAAGTTGTTGCAAATGCTTATCTCTATTTTTTCCCATTCAGTGATATTGAAATCACCAGTCTGCAGAATTAAGAGTCAGGTTTCCAAAGATACGTTGTGCTATTTTTCTCTAGACGGTGATTTGAACAAGTCCGCGTGCTCCATCCTTTCAGAGCATCTGGACTACCCTTGGCAACAGAGGAGCAATATGATTGTTGCAATTTTATTTTATATTGTAACTACTTCAACATATTTCTGATACTTGGTCTATGCATTTTTTTTTTTTTTTGCAAAGAAATTATAGTTGTGTGTTGAAGCCCTGAGCAGGGCACAAAGACATCAAAGTCAGCTATAATCATAAAAAGCACATGCAAATATTTCACATAAATAATTCACAGTTAAGCACAGGCGCTATGCCCCGCCCTCCCTCCCCCAACCCCTCTGGGATTGCAGCAAGTAGCAATTTGTTTAGCTTTGGTAAAGGGCACAAAATCACCAAGTTTAGATATTCTATTTTGGTCAGGCACTTGCTGTATGGATTTGATTCAGGCCAATAATCAACTTCATAAATGGATAAATATTAGTCAGGTCTGATTTGTAAGGGATCGTGCTAATTTTGTAGACATTGTCAGTGTCATTATCCCCTGTGAATATTGTCCTGATGAAACTATTACTTGAACCCCAAATTACTGAATGTCCACTTCCAACCTGTTTACCTTCTTCATTTGTTCATTCTGTAAAAATTTGCTGAGTGCCAACATGTGCGAGGCTTGGGCTTGGTGCTAGGATACTTGGTGAGCAAGACAAACTTGGCCCTGCTGTCTCTGGGCAGTGAAGTCCAGTCTGTATACACCAGGTGTGGCCCACAGCCCAGCAGCAGCAGCAGCATCACCTGAGAGCTGGATAGAAATGTAGCAATCCAGGCCCTGCTGCTGACCTACTGACTCAGAATGTGCAGTTTGACAAGATGGCCAGGTGATTCCTATTCCTATAGAAGAGGACATACATATTCAACAAGTTATTCAAATATGGTGTGAAAATGCTCAGGAAGGGCACGTGTAGGGCATTCTGAGAGGAGCCGTCAGGTTCCACCTGTGCCAGAGGAGGAGCGGCTCTGGGGAGGCTTCAAAGCAAGAGACTGTTTTTTATTGTTGTTGTTGTTTGTTTGTTTGATTGGTTTTTTGTTTTGAGATGGAGTCTTGCTCTGTTGTCCAGGCTGGCTTGCAGTGGTGCCATCTTGGCTCACTGCAACCTTCGCCTCCTTGGTTCTAAGTGATCCTCCTGCGTCTGCCTCCTGAGTAGCTGAGATTGACAGGTGTGCGCCACCACGCCCGGCTAATTTTTGTATTTTTAGTGGAGATAGGGTTTCACCATGTTGGCCAGGCTGGTCTTAAACTCCTGATCTCAGGTGATCTGCCTCCCAAAATGCTGGGATTACAGGCATGAGCCACCACATCTGGCCTAAGAAGCTGTTTTAGTTGATACTGGAAGGACAAAGAAGCATGAACCAGGCAGAGACTGGTGGTTATGTGAGATCTCACATTCCAGACAGTGTGCCTAAACTTTGATGCATGAGAAATTACACCCTGTTAGAGGAATTACAGTCTTTGAGCTCACAGCACTAAGGGGCAACATGGGAGGCAGAGAGGGGCTTCAGGTCCCAAAACAAGAGGTTTGAACTTTCCCCAGGTGGTCACAAGGAGCCATTGAGGCATTTAAACATTATTTGATTTGAAACATGATTGGATTGAAGAAAAATCACTTCAGCTACGATGTGGGAGATGGGTTGGTGCAAGGGAGGGTGGAGGGCTACCCAGGATACAGAGGACAGGCCTGAACCAAGGTAATGACGCTGCAGGGGAGGTAAGTGGTGCCTTTGAGATATCTTTAGGAGGCAGAACTGGAAGGACCCTGGAATGGGGAAGGTAACAGTCAAGGGAGAGACCCATTAGGGGGTGCCATTGGCTGGTATCCTGCAGAAGGTCTGTGTAACTTTTTCTGACTCTCACATACTAGAGTCTGCCCCACTAGGCATATGCCATGTGGATTTGGGGCTATTTTTTCATTCCCCTCTTTATCAGATCATCAGTTTTTTGAAGACAGGGCTCATGTATTGCACATTTTTGTTTGACTTACAGTGTCTAACACTGGGCCTGGCACACAGTGCTATCAGGAGTTGTCTTTCAGAGCTGCGAACCCCTTTTCAGGAGAACGTTGGTGTGAGGAGGCAAGCCTCGGAGAATTGTCTGGAAAACCATGTTTCCCTGTTACTTTTAAATTTGAATGATACCTTCTGTTTGTATGGCGCTCTGCAGTTCAGACATCATTTTCATCACCACCACCTCATTTGCATTCCTCCTGTTCACCCTCTGT
The DNA here is from genome assembly GCF_002776525.5 of Piliocolobus tephrosceles. NCBI lineage: Eukaryota > Metazoa > Chordata > Mammalia > Primates > Cercopithecidae > Piliocolobus > Piliocolobus tephrosceles. The sequence goes on from NC_045437.1 coordinate 152,515,625, forward strand.
GCAGCTTTAGAAAAGGTTGTGCATTCACAGCTCAATGTTAATCAAGGGCTGATTATCTCGGTCTTTTTCTCCTCCCTGTTCTGACTTCCTGCCTTTTGACTTGGGAGTTATAGCTGGAAGCAGGTTGGGGTCAGACAATGCAGAGTTGAGTCAAATAAATCCTATTCATTTAAATTAGCCATTCAGGAGAAAGGACAGGTGGAGGAGGGGTGCAGGGAAGGAGGGGGAGCAAGCTCCTGTTCTGTGACCCCAGCTTCCAGGTGCCCAGCTCATGAGGGCAGGAGGATCCCACAGGGAATTGCAACTTCCCAGCCTTCCTGGGCTTCTCATTCTTTGGGGTCTGTTCTGTTGTGTGCTGGGAGAGGAAGCCAAAGGGCATTTGGTGTGGGAGAAAGGAGAGTTGAGGCCTTACCAAAATTGCCTCTTGAGAGGGAGCCTGTGCAAAGGAAGACAGGGGCTTTGGGTGGGCCACACCTGAGTTTGAATCCTGACTCAGCTACTCATTAGCCCCATGGCCTTGGGCTGCTGCTTTGCTTCTCCGAGTCTATTTTTTCTAATAAGATGGCAGCGATAAGCCCTGTCACACAGGTGTGCCGGGCCCAGATGAGGCAGAAGTGAGTGCTCTTTGGTGCCCCCAGTGTCTGGTGGAGTGCCTGCATTAATGCTGAGACATTTATGTCTCTCTGGCAGCCTTCCCTTCCCTGCCTTTGTAGAGATGAAGCTCCTTAAGATCTGGGAGGGCATCATGCTGTAAGTAATTTCTATATAGAGTGTTAGGGTCCTCAACCTTAATGTGCAAAATTTTCATCCAGCAGTTTGTTACACATTCCTGGGCTCAGTTCCTAGAAAGAGTGATTGGTCCAGAATGGCTCCCAGTTGATGTTTTATAGGGACCACATTTTGGGAAAGTTTGGAATAGAGCCAGAGCTAAAGAGCCACTTAGACCAGGGTGTTTGCTAAAAATGCAGATTGTCAACCCTGCTCCAGACCAACTGCGTGGGACTCTCCAGAGGGAAAGCCTGTATTTTTAGCAAGCCCCAGGTAATTCTTGGATGAAGCAAGTTTGGTTAACACTGAGCTGTGGAATCCAGGTAATGCCCAGAGTAAATACTCTGCAGGAGTATTCACTGCAACAGGTGCAAGCAGCTGGGATGTATTTCAAAGGCAGACATCGGCTCACCCCATAAACGGGAAGAGCTCATCAAGGAAGCGATTCTGAAGTACTCACTATTGGGACTGAGTGGACACAGCATTGCAAGGTCTCAGATTCTAGAAACTGGTTGTTTACAGGCAGTCATATTCTTTGCTAAAATGAGGCTATGGGACTGGATGACTTTAGTCCTTCCAGCTCTGAAATCACTTGGCTCCAAACAATTCCATATAAGTTACATTAGGCAGAGATGAATATTTGTTAGAAGGGTGCCCCTAATGTCTGGTGTTTGCATTCTTTTTAAATATTGATCTATATTGTGTGAGTTTATTCACTTTCTGTATTTAGTTCATGTTTCTGCTTACCTGTGATTGTATTTTCGTGGGGAAGTAGAGCATGTGTGGTTCCGTGAGACTCTGCCTAAGAACCTTCTATAAAGCTTTTATTACCCGAGCTAACAGCACTGCTACCTGGTGGTAGCTTTTGGAATTGCAAGCCCATCATTTTGGAAATACAGGAAACCCTTGCATCAATATCCCTTGGGGAAGGGGGAACAGTTTTTTTTTTTTTTTTTTTTTTAAATGGCAAATTCCCACTTCAGACCAACTGAAACAATCTCTGTGGGTAAAATCCAGAAACCTGCATTTACACTAAATACTTTATGTGAACCTTATGCCCAGTGTTGTTGAAAACCATTGCTTGATAGCAGGGTTTCTCAACCTTGGCAGTATTGGCTTTTGGATTGGAAAATTCCCTGTTGCAGGCAGCTGTCCTGCACAGTATAGGATGGTTAGCAGCATCCCTGACCTCTGCCCACTAAATGTCAGTGGCATTGCCCCCTCCCCATGTGTGAAAATCAGAATTATCTCCAGATATTGGCAAATGTCCCCTAGGAGGCAAAATCACTTTTGCTTAAGAACTGCTGCCGTGAGGTGTGCTGTGAACATCTACCCCATTTCAATGACAGCAAGTGCCACAGGACCACTAAAAGTTAAGATGTGATACCTGTCTTCACAGAAGGTTATTCATGCAAATGTGAAATGACTTCGGACTTGTAAGTAGAATAAAACATTCTGGCTTTATGACCTTTGTTTTGATTTTTAAATAGTCATCAGGGAAAGCCATATAGGATGGACTGGAATTAAGGACTCCCCACACTTGAGCATGGGCCACCCTGTGCCTTTCTCAGGTGGCTATTTCAGCTCAGACTCCTGGTGCGTGGGAGCCTCTCGGGAGGGATCAGGAGAGAGAAGTGTGACTTCTTTTCTCCCAGAATCCCTTTGCAATAATTACATTCTATTAGGTTTTTCCATTGTGGGAAGGGGCTGTTTATTGTGTGGATTATATTTTTGTACAGAAAACTTATTCCCAAAAGGTTCGAGACAATACTCAATATGGGGAAGAGAGTTCACTGGGCATTCCTGTGGACCCTCGCCTGGTTAAATGAAACTTGCTGAGCCTGTTCTATGAGGGGGAGCTAAAGTCTGTATGGCACCTGGTATGGCTTTCCCAGAGGTGACCTCTTGGACTTAACACTTCCATTGGAAGTCAGTTAACTGGGGGGAATGTCAATACCCCCACGGCACCTTACAGGCTTTCTGATCTTCTCATGCTGGGACAGAGGGCCCCACACAGGAATAGCCAAACGCCAGGAAACCTGTTGCAGGATGAATCCTTGAGTATCATAGAAGGGATTGACTTCTTGTTCCCTGAAAGTAGAGGGTTGGGATTGACCCTAAGGAGGAACTGTGTGAATATGTTTCCTGTTGGACCTGGGATTTCAAACAACAGGGCAGGGAGGCTGAGCTTCACAGGTGGCTGTGATGGTTGCTGGAGTCGGGGCAGCTGAGTGGGTTGGAAGCAGGGAGGCTCTTCCGTGGGTCCTCTGTACAGCCCTGGGGGAGCTCCTGCCCTTCTTGGGGCCCTTCTTCCACTGTTGAGTGGGAGTGTTGAGCTTGGACATCTCCAGGGCACTGAAAGTGGCATCACTGTGTGGATGGACCTTGTGGGGAGAAGAGCTTGCCTTTGCACCTCTTCTGCTCTGGTTGAGCCTAGACAGGAGGGTCCTCAGTAGGGAGGGGAAGGAAATGCTATGTGGTTTTTGACCTCAATCTAACTCATCATCCCCTTCTGAAGGTCTGCAGGTCTAGCTAGTCTCTGCATAAGCATGAACACTGGACAGGGGACATCCAACCCTCCCAGACCTCCCCTTTGTGACTCAGGCCCCTGCGGCTTCCTCTGACACCTGTGGGGGTGGACAAGTGTCGGGATGTACTTGCACTTGATTGAAGGCCTTCTGCTCAAAGACAGTCACCCAGCAGCCTTCTGATGCCTGAAAGCCTGCTTTGGGAGTACAGTTCTTTTGGTTCAACACTTGATCTGGCATCAGATCATTTATCTAGCATTAGTCATTACATTTTGGTGTGAATGAGGTTCAGTTCATTTCCTGAGATCATATTTCACTGGGAAAGGAGAATATAGATATTGTACTTCTAAGGGGGTCAGGTAAGAACAAAGAGTGGAACAAAGAGCCAGGAGGAACAAAAAGGGCACCGAACTTAGAGACCAGAACTGACAAAAGAAGTTTCTACTCTCCGGTGTTGCCAAAGGGCAAGGTTCGGTTCTCTGACTCCTTCCTCAACCACAGGTAATTTTCCATGAATAACAGAGCATCTTCCATTTCAGCCTGCTCTCCTCTTCTAGTCTGAAACTCTAGCCAGATTTCTTTGTTTTAAATAACCTGCCGAAGACCCTCATTTTCTTCCAGGAGCCTACTGTCTTTGTCATTCTACACCACTATTGTTCACACTTCTGCCTGACATTCTTCTAGTGGAAATCGACTTCATTTGCTCCTGAATGCGTAGGAAAGAGGTCATGGAAATTCCTCTTGAGATAACAAGTCTTATCACCCTCCATGGACACAGCAGAGATTGGCTGGGCTACCAAATGAATTTTTAATTTATATTTTCAATTATTCATAGTGACCAGTTCCATGGGGTGAGCTGAAAGAAATGCCCAAGACAAGATTTTTTTTTTTTTTTTGAGTGACATAAAGAATACAATACCTTTCAGATTTTTAATTTTATTTTCTTCCATGGAAAGAGATTCTTACTCTGAAGGAAACCTGGCAGTTCTGTACTGGTGCATCAGGGCAATCTGATGGCTGTCTGACTTGCCCAAGATCCTAGAGCTAGTAACTGCAGCATCTGGGACTCATATCCAGGCCTGACATCAGAGCCCTCATATCTTGCCCACCCCTCCATGGGACCATAGGCCTGGTCCCTCTGGCACTCCACGACTCTGAAGTCAACATGCACATCTGTGATGCTCTCTTCACTGTCTCTATTCATGTACTCACATGTACCTGGCACAGAGGTGTCTTTCTGAAGTGCTTCCTGTGGAACACCATCCATCAAAACGCTCTTTGCTGAGAGTTTGATTACATACATGTTTGCAAGGCTTTGCTCATTTCCTGGAGTTGGGCAGGCCTGTGTACCCACACACCACAGCCCTGGCACTCTCTGGCAAGTCACTGAGCACAGTCACATGGTAAAGGATCAGAGAAGTCCTGCAGTAGAGAAAACAGTTTACCAGTTTTAAAACCACTCATTCTCAGCTAATTTGGCTACAAAAGCTTTTTGTTTTCTTCCTGTGACACATTATTAGAAGGAACAAGTTTTTAGAGATGTTGCCGTATGAAATGATTTCCTCCTGGGATTAGCTGTTACCCACATCATTGTAAACATGGAGTTTTTGCACACCTATTTGAGTGACTGGCAGGGGATGCCGGGAAGTGTCCTCGACTCTCAGCAGGATGGCCAGGGCTGTATCTCTCCTATTCAGGGGTGTAGCCTGAGGGTCTACCACAGTGTCTGACACATAGAAGCTCAGTAAAAACTCATGGAACAAATGAGTGAATAAGAGAAGTTTTGTTTAAAAAATGTAGTAGGCCTGTAAAACTCTTAGTTCACACACGTCCTCTGTGCTAGTAGGCACAATCTCAAAAGCCAAGTGACATATTTCATTTTGCTTTTATTTTTGGCTATCATTTTTTCAAACCTGAGACACAATTGCATCCCTGAGGCCTAAGCCATCTTCCTTGGCAGCGTCCTGATTTTCTTTGTACAGTGAGACACCTGTTCGATTTGCTGGGTTTTCTTGACACTTATGAAGAGTAAAGTCTCTGGGAACAGGTTTTGTTTATTCTGAGCAGATCTTAAAATATAACTACATTTATACTATGCCTGCAAGGCACTCTGAGCAAGCACACACTTTAGGAGAGGATAGAACTTGTTTCTTATCTCTGAGACCTTGCCTTGCAGAGCATAAAGTTTCTGCCGAGTGCATGCAGAACATAATGCTTGAAGTTGTTCCCCCTTGAGGAGACTGTGACCTGGATGGTGAAGCAAGTACATGAATAGAGACAGTGAAGAGAGCATCACAGATGTGCATGTTGACTTCAGAGTTGTGGAGTGCCAGAGGGACCAGGCCTATGGTCCCATGGAGGGGTGGGCAGGATATGAGGGCTCTGATGTCAGGCCTGGATATGAGTCCTAGATGCTGCAGTTATTAGCTCTAGGATCTTGGGCAAGTCAGACAGCCACTGTGGGCCTCAATCTTCTTCTTTTTTTTTTTTTTTTTCGAGATGGAGTCTCACTCTGTCACCAAGGCTGGAATGCATTGGTGTGATCTTAGCTCACTGTAACCTCCACCTCCCAGGTTCAAGTGATTTTCCTGCCTCAGCCCCCTGAGTAACTGGGATTAAAGACATACACTACCATGCCCAGCTAAGTTTTGTATTTTTAGTAGAGACCAGTTTTTGCCATGTTGGCCAGGCTGGTCTCAAACTCCTGACCTTAAGTGATCCACCCACCTCGGCCTCCCAAAGTGCTGGGATTACAGGCATGAGCCACCGTGACTGGCCTCAGCCTTCTTACAAGTAAAACTGAAGTAAGATCTGCCGACTCCCTGACCACTTCACTTAATTCTTACAACCTGGTGAGGGGTACTACACTTATTTCACAGATGCAGAACTGAAGGCTCAGATAGGTAAAATGTCTTGCTTTAGGTCATAGTTAGGAAGTGGCAGGGTGGGTCAGGAATCCAGTCAACTCTGGCTGTTCTGAAGCCTCAGAGTGTGGCACTAATTATTATCCAGCATTCTTTTTCAGTGAAGACCTGTTTACTGGGGAGCTCCAGGAAGGGGTCAGAAGGAAGAGCTCAGCAGAAAAGTTCAGGCGGCCAGTGTCAGGGAATGATGCATTGCACCTGTGCAGTGGAGGAGAGTGTGCCATCCAACTGTTCCAGTTCCCCTTTCTTGAAACAAACTGGGATCAAGATCTCCTTCAGTGATGATAGCTGGAGACTAAAAGGCCCCTGTCTGCCTTCTCTGGTATGTGTATTAATCAAGTGTTTTTCCTTTGAAATAGTAAAGTAGAATTTATGAGGTGCTTCCACACCATGCTCTAGAGACCATGGCCCTTGTAAATATCACATTCCCACTCACCTGGAAGGATGAGGCGACTAGGAAAGCAGAAGCTGGCACGTGCAGGAGCACATATCACACCTGAGCTGGACCCTGTGGGCAGACCTCAGGCTCTCAGGTTTAGAGGGTGCTGTCCCCAGGTTAGAAGCCCTCATCCCAGGGGCTTCCAATTTGCTTTCAGTCCCAGCCACTTCTTCAGAGCATCTTTTCTATAGTCTAGAGTGAATCAGGGCTCCTGGCTTAAAAGTAGAATCATGGTTCACCAAGCATAATCTGGGTGTCTCTGCTTGCTCCCCCAAAACCTCTCACCAGCCATGAACACCCTTGCTACGTGTACCCATCTGGTCTCTTCCAGTGTCATGAGACAGAATACTTATTTCAAACTGATTTTAAAAAAAAGGAGCTTCAAGACACTACCAAGAATTCAAGAGATAGTTCTGGTTTTTGGTTTAGCTTGATGCAGAGGCTCATAAATGCCATTGGAAGCTGGGTTCCCCCTTCCCGTATCTGAGCTCTGTTCTCTGTGCATTAGGTCTTTCCTTGGGCAGGCTGTCCTCATGGGGTGAGCTGGCTGCAGCAGGGCCAGTCTTACAGGCCCTTATATTTACATTTGGTAGAAAATGTCTTTCAGCCATTCTGGCGAGCATCTCATTACATTTCCCTGTCCAAGGAAAATGTGCCCATCCGTGGACCAATCACCTTGGCCAGGAAAATGCAGTGCATTAGTTGACTGAGGTTTGAGTCACATGCTCCATCCTGGAACTGGGGGGAAGTCACAAAGCCAAGGACTAAATGTAGGGGACAGCTGGTTTCCCAAAGGAACCTATAGAAAGGCAGACGGATGCTGGTGGCTGTGATGTAAAACTTGTTACTTCCCTTAGAGCTCTTTGATCCTCTGGTCACTGGCTGTGTGCTGGGGTTATATATGCTGTGTGGGGAGAGTCCGGTGTACACTTCTGACTATATTACAAAGCAGACATGTATGTGTGCCCGGCCATGTGCTAATGCTGATGTGACAACTTACACTTAAGTTGGTGGCGATATTATAGTTACCATTCATTGAGTCCGTCCCACATGTCAGGCATTGTCAGTCCCTTTGATGCACATTCTCTGATTTAATCTTTGAAATAACAATACGGAGGAGTGTCACTAGTTCCAACCTACAGATAGAGAAACAGACTCAGGGAGGTAAAATGCCTTCAAGATCATATTGTTAATTAGTGGAGAGGCCACGATGAGAAGTCATTGAGGTCTAGTGGCCAGAGTGTATTCTTGCTACCAAATCACTCTCCCACTCCTGTGGACATACTTATTTGAAAGAGAATCAGATGTTTATTAATCCTCCTTCAGTGACAAGGAGAAACTGAAAAATGTCTTTGTTTAGGAGGGTCAGAGCTTGATGCAGTTGTAAACTGAATTCTCTGTGTGTGTGTGAATATATACACTTGTATACGTGCTGTTACAAAAACGGAGAAAGTTGAATCTCTGGTGTTAGTGTGAATTGATACTTGCTCCTTGCTTTTAGCTGAATGGATGCTGAAGCTGATGTTGCCTCTCTGATCCTGTAACTTGAGTTATTCGGTGCCTGTAGTCAGAATGTCCAGAAGTGGAGGATGTTGTGAAGTCTGAGACTACAGCTTCGGTAGACTTATTATTTTCATGATACATGATACAGAAAGGAAGATGCCATCAAGTCTCCTGGGTCAGTAGGGGTACCTAGGAGGTGGAGTGAGAAGGCCGCATAGGAAATATGTATTTAAGGAGCTCCAGTGGAAATGTGTTTTGGTCATTGGAAATGTTAGCTGCGGGATGTTCACCCCTGCAGAAAAAACTACTTCTTTAGCCTGATACGCAAAGCTTTCTCCCTCGTAGTCCCATCCTATAGCTCTGCAAATAGGCTTGATGTATCTGCCAAATGGGGTTTTACCTGCTCCTTGTGGATACACTGTACTTTTTTGCTTCTGCCTTGGTTTATGTAACTTATTGAGCCTGTGCCTAGAATTACTTTTTGCAAAAGGCAGCTGCCCATCAAATATTTACACACCCATGAGTTAATTCAGCAGGTATTAGTTGAGGTTCTGCTGTATTAGGTGCTGTTCTAGGTACATGGGATGCAGTGGTTAGGAAGGGAGACAGTGTCCCTGGTCTTTGCCCTGGGGGAGCTCTCATTCTGACTTCCACTGAGTGAATCATTCACTCTGGAGGCTCTGCTGGGCCTCCAGCCTGGACACCTGCCCTAGGAGCCCTTTTCTTAGGAACTTGCACTTGAAGCTCTCTTGGCCTCCAATCCTGAAAAAATGTTTAATTCCTCTGGCTGTCCTTTTGCTAATGCCTCCAGGCAGAGAGCCCAGGGAAGTATTTCCTATTTTCAGAGAGGAATTTATTTTGTAGGTTCTTTATCCAAGCCTCCTTTGGATGTAAGTCACAAAGACTCATTCGGGCTAGAAGTAGCAGTAATCAGGAGGCAGAACGGGTAGTTTGTGCAGCCTGATTGCTGACCTCAGAGACTGTTACCAGGAGCTAGAGAGTTAAGGGGTCTAAGCAAGCGACTCTTGGTCTCTTCTCTCTCTGTTCTCTGCTTTTCTGCTCTGTATTGCTCTTTCCTGAGCCTGGATTTACCTGCTTTACCAGGTACATTGGCAGCAAACGTCTGTCACACAGCTCTGGAATTTATGGAGCCTTATTTCAGATTGCCAGTGGAGAGCAATAGTCCTGTAAATTCCCGTTCCTGATGTCAGAGGAGAGAATAATTGGGTCAGCTGTGCTGCCCACAGCTCCAGCAGCTGTGATCTGAAAGGGGATGGTGGGTTCTGGAATGCAGACCGGGCTGCAGGGCCTGTCCCTATGATAGACAGAGGTCAATCGTAGAAAAATGCTGATGAGCTAAGGATACCACCCTCAAGCTTTCCTCCTGAGCCAGTCAACTTGCTGTCTGCTCAGTTTAGGATCCTTCTCCAAACCAGCAAACTGCGGGATTGGCCTCAGCTGACCCTTGTCCTCAATCTTAACACCAAGGATGGAGAAACTCCTGTTAGCATGGTACAGAGTATTCATTATTTTAGAAAATTCTGTAAGTACTGTAAAGTACCTAGAGATCCAGTGTGTGATATTAATTTTGAAGGAGAGAAAATCATTAGCTAGGGTCAGTGAATCCTCTGTTACGGTAAGACTGTGTATTCCAAGAAAATAAAGAGCCTTTCTCACAGGGGGAAGAAAAGACGCATTTGTACAGATAGGCTGTGTTCTAGATTGGCGACGGGCACCGCAGGGCTCATGCTTTATAATGTAGTTCAGTTCCTGTCACCTGTATTTGATTGACTTGAACATGCTGAAAATTGTTCCAGTGTGTTAACGGGGGACTGGTATGTGTGCACGTGCAATATGCAAGTTAATTAATGGTTGCTTTCCCTGTGCAAGGCCTGACCCTTTCTGGGGACACATACAGTGGGCCTGATGAGGGGAGGGGGGTGTGCTTACTTGAAGAGGGAGGCCTTAAATCTTTCAAGTCCCTGAGTTTCACAATAGCCATTAAGTGTTCGCTCAACTGCAGGGACCGTAAGCAGCGTCGTCTCAAACTTGGCTATTAACTCTTCAGCTATGTACTCTTGACCAATTATTTCATAGGTGCATTACTAAATTACAGCATCAAATTTTGATGATGAAAGCAAGTGCATATTCATGATAAAAATTTGGAATATACAGGAAGCATGAAGAAGAAAGTGAAAAGCACCTGTCATTCCATTACAAAGAGAACAATTACTATAAACATTTTGGCATATTGCCTTCTCTTATTCCTCTGAAGCCAATGTGTGCGTGATACATTTTTTAAAAAATAGCATATGATTTAATATCTGGTATTCTGTGTTTTTTTAACCTGTATTTCCCCATATCGTTAACTACTCAATGGATATATCTGTTTTACAGTTTTATTCATCTGTAATTTAATTTCATAGCATTAGCCCATTTTAAGTACACAGTTAATGCATTTTAATAAAATTACAAGTTTTGCAACTATACCACAATCCAGTTTGGGAAATTTCCACTGTCTTCCCAAATTCCCTGAGATCTCACTTGTACCCTAACCCCAGGCAACTGCTGGTCTGCCCTCTGTCTCTGTAAATGTGCCGTCTGTGGACATGTCATGGGGTGAAATCTCTCCACACATGGTTTTTGGCATTTGGCTTCTTTTTCTGAGCATCGCTGATGGTATCCCCCTAGTGAGGGGTGCGCCCTTGGGTGCAACACAATAGTGCAAATATCATACCAGCGGTCAGTTTAAATGTTCTTAGAGACCCACCTGTTTTCAGTGCGTTGGGAACCACAGTCTGAAGGCTGTGAGCATCTCTCCCGTCGGAGAAAGGCAAGACAGCAAAGGTGTCTGTCCTCGGGCCGAAGGGCAGCGATTACAAATGTTAGCAGGACTGTGAGGAGAAAATGAGGCATCTGTGTCAGCATCTCTCTGACCTCAACAGGGGACCTCATCTTAGAGCCTGGGTTACTGCTTCATTCTGAACCAAAGGCTGTGTTACAGCTATTGATTTTTACCGTGAGGTTATCTTTGAAACCACAAGGCCAGAAAAACATTGTCTGCTTTGGAGAGAATGTGTAGCACCAGAGGAAGAAGCACAGGAACGCGATCTGCGACCAGACCCTCCCTCACTCCAGGAATGGAAACATTTTTGCTCTCCGTTTGCACTAGCTAATTAGAGAGACCTGTCTCAAACCATTTACTTTCTTGCAGGGAGCTTAAAGGACTCCCCAAACATCTTGCTGGAATGTTTACAGCCTGTCTGCCTTCAGACAGGTGGAAATGATATAGTTCCTTTTGGCTGGAACCCTGTTCATATATTTGAAAGAGGAAAGCTTTTGAAAATCACCTCTTCTGTTCATTTCAGCAGAAAAGAAACTTGTTTGGACGCTCATACACTTTGTCAGCTGGAGTTCAAGTTATGTATCTGCATTGTTTTGAGGCAAGTCTGTCTCATGGAATCTGTGCACTCTTGTGAAGACAGCGAATTTTGTGTAACTCACAGCACAAGAGCCAGGCAGAAAGAGGGAGGGAGAGAGGAATGCCTCTGTTGGCAGAGACCCCCAGAGAGTAGGACTCCACGGGGACCTGATGGAGCACCCTTTAAACTCCCTTGTCAAGATGGAAACCACCAAACCTGCTTCATGTTCCCAGTGATTCATTGGACATGAAGTTTATATAGCCTCCAACTCCTGATTGTTTTTGTCTTTCTTTTTTTTTGTTAAGTAGTAGTAGAGGTCATTGAGATTCATCTCCCAACAAACAGACACATCTATTTGGAAAAATCTCACACTTCTATTTAGTGCTCCCAGAAATCTTTATGTATTTATAGATTTAATGTGCATATGCTAGTGTTCCTGAGAAATGTAAGTTCTCGGCTTTGACCAGATTACAGTTATACTATTTGTTTCCAACAACTTGGGTGCCTGGCATACAGCACATCCTTGCCAAGTACCACTGCCTGAGTACTTGAATTCTGAAGGATCTCTTACTCTCTTGGCCTGCAAATAAGAGTTTCTCACTTGTGCCTTGAGATCCTGTGTGTTTCTTTTTTATCAAAACATCCTCAGGCCTGGACTTATCAGGAAGACCAGAGCAGATGTCCATGGATGAGACCAGGGAGGCTTCTCCATGTCCCTGATTGGTCCCTAGTGGTGGCCAACATGGGGTTCTCAACCTGGGGAAGGGCCCAGTGTCCGCTGGAGGTCTTGTGGCCTCCTGACTTGGCTCCCTCCTCCTCAACTCTTTTCCCAGTGCCTCCTGAGCTGTTTCCCAAGCTTTCTAGAACATCATGTTCACTGTGTGACTCCTTTATCCAAAAGCCTGCAGTGTCTTCCCTTTACCTATAGAATCCAGACCTAACTCTCAAGCCTTAACATGTATTTCTAGCTGCTGCTTCCTAGTTCTCTCAAATTATTGTCCTACACAGCTTTGTGCACTTAGGCCCTTTTGCCTGGTGGGCTCAGTGATGACTTTTCTTTAACGTACATCAGATTCACCCGAGCGTGTGATAAAAACTAGACTCCCAGGTCCAACTCCTGGGGCTCTGCTAGCAGGCAGGGAGTTGACCAACACCCCAGGTGATACTGATGGAAGTGGGTTGGGGCCACACTTACGCTGCTCTGGCTGTTGACATCTATCGATCTGTGCCACTTTTTAGAGCATGACTGAAGTTCATTTTCCCTGAGTAACCTCCCCTCTCCCTCTTGGACTCACCCTCATTTTTGTGGCACTCATTATTTGTGATACTCACTTTGCACTTAGCCTATTTTGCCTTGGACCATGGTTTAAATGTTTGTTATAAATGTATTTTTTTCAGCGGACATCTGTCTATCTGTCCACCTCTAGACACACACAGTCGCTTCTTGGCCTTTTGGATAAGATAAGTGTAGTATCTACACACATACAGACATATGTATGAAAGCACTTTCTATTTGCATGGCATGGTATCATGTGAAAACACTTTTGTGTGTATTCTTTAGCTCCTGCAGAGCAGAACCTTTGCTATCTGCACAAAATGTGGCACATCCCCTTCCTCCAGCCCGTAGAAGTGGAGAAGGATCCATGGTGCTGGCCAGCCAGTTGCTGTGGTAATCATACAAGGCCTGCTGAGATAAGCAATGCTTGTTCTTTCAAGCATTCAGCAAGTGTCACCAACTGCTGGTTTTGTGCTAGGTGCTCTGGTGGGTGCTGGGTACAGAGCGCGGATGGTGGATGAAGCACACAGAGTTTTCGGGCTGGGTGAAGATGAGCGATGAACCTAAGTAGAAAAATCACTAATCGTGATATTACTGTGAGGCACTGAACAGGGCTGGAGTCTTAAATAATGGGCAGGAAGCCCTCTCAGAAGAGAGGACTTCTAAGCTCAGGTCAAAGGGAGGGTCAGAGTCTTGTGAAGAGAGCCAGGGGAGTGTCACAGACAGAGGGAAGGGTGGGGATCCCAGGAGGAAAAGAGCATGAAGAGCTGGGTGCCTGGGGAGGTTGGAGTGGAGAGCTGGGGCGTGGGAGCCTAGGCAGGGCCAGAGAGGGGAACAGGAGCCAGAGTGACAACCTGGGGCCTCGCAGGCCTTGCTGAGGAGTTTCTATCACTGGCTTTCAGGTGCGTGTGTTACTTTGGATGTGGGGGAGTGATGTGATCTGGGTTAGCAGAACTTGAATCTGGAAAAAATGGCTCTATTTCAACAAGTCAGGTGAAATCAGAGTGGAACTTGAAGGTCAGTGAGGGGTCTGGGGAGCATTCTGTTTGCCTTGGATGTGCTGTGGCAGGTTGATATGGTTTGGATTTTTGTCCCCTCCAAATCTCATGTTGAAATGTGATTCCCAGGGTTGGAGACGGGGCCTGGTGGGAGATGATTGGATCATGGGCTTAGCATCATCCCCTTGGTGATGGGTGAGTTCTCGCTCAGTTAGTTCACCAAGATCTGGTTGTTTAGAAGCATCTGGGACCTCTCCTTTCTCTCTGTCTTGCTCCCTCTCTCACCATGTGACATGCCTATTCCTGCCTCATCTTCCTTCATGAGTAAAAGCCCCCAGAGGGCTCATCGGAAGCTGAGCAGATGCTGGCACCATGCTTATACAGCCTGCAGAACTAGGAGCCAATTAAACTTTACTTCACAAATTACCCAGCCTCAAGTGTTTCTTTATAGCAATGCAAGAACAGCCCAACATACAGGTCTTTTGGAGTCATCTTCTCTTTTGTGGGCCCTGGTCAGGGTCTGATTGTGGTGCTGCATGCCCTGGGAATGAGTTAGGTCTTCTTGGCCACACTTTGGCAGGTCTTCCAGTTGCAGGAATTCAGAAGACTCTGGAGTTGGAAGACATCTTATGTATCCCTTTGTTCACCTTCCTTATTTGAGAGATGACAAGGCAGACTCAGGGGAGGCAACTCACCTGGGACCTATGGCTGCAGCCTTGCCAGTCACATTGGTGCTCCTTTTTCTGACACAGAGGAACAAACAGTCCCTTGGGCTTAGAGTAGCATGAACACTGCTGTACAGCTGAGTAAAGAGCAGGCCTCCTTTGAATCTCTTGGGAATCACAGTGGATGCCCAGGAAGTACAGATAGGCTAGGAATGTGAACCCTAGCTCCACCACCATTTGCTGATTACATGACTTTTGGAAAGTCATTTAACATCTCTCTGGCCTCCTCCTGTAAAATGATAGTACATAATACATACCTTGCAGAGATGTCAGGTGGATTAAATGGTATAATGTGCATAGTACTTATCACAGTACCTAATATAACAGGTGCTCAATAAATGGAATGCTGAAAATACCTATGGCTGAATAATGCTTGGCATGTGTGACTTCCTTAGATGAAAGCTATAATTATCAAGGTGAATGTGGGACTAGGAAGATCTTTGCAAAGATTCGCACAGGTCCTTCCTGGCAAACTGAGGAGGTTTGGTGAAGTGAATTAGAACACTGAGCTCATGTAGGCATGGCCTCATCTCTTCATCCCCTCATTCTATGTCTGGCACATAGTAGTTTGTCAATATGTATTCGTTGAGTTGCGTGGTGGGTATTTTTACTATCAAGAACTTAAAGCAATTTACGTACCTAAGTATCAGCCTTGCATTCACATTCACTTTTAATTTTTGCTTCTAGCTTTCTGTGTGAATTTGACAATGCATCTGGTGTTAGGTTTGGAGCGGGTTCATGTCCTGTGGTCTGAGAGATATGTGGCTTTAAAATAAATGCTGATGCATTCAAGGAGTGAATTAAACTGGCTTTATCCTCATCTAAAGAGGTAGTGTCAGTTTGCATTTTGGCTGAAGCTGGTGGAAGGAGCTGGGAAATGCAGGAGGATTGTGGTAGGTATGTAGCCCTCACCATAAAAACCGCTCACCACTGACAATTGCAATTATAGTTTCCATCCCCACAGTGTCTGGGGGGTCTCTGATTCAGCCAGCTAAAGGTACTGAGCGGAGATAGAGGGCAGTGAAGTGGCAGGAACATAAATATTATGAATTGGGCCCATAGGTCATCTCTTAGCTCCTGCGCTTTGGGCAGCTCGTCATGATGAAAGAGCTAATTTTCAGGAGCAGTGGCCTGATGGGAGGCCTGGCAGAGCAGAGTGAGGTCTCAGGTCTGCTTCCCATGGGACATACAGTAATGGCTGATCTGGCTCCAGCTCATGACAATTGGTTCCCACTGAGCCTAGTTTGAGGACTAGGAGAGTCTGTCTTATAAATGAGAGAGAGACAGGAACTACAAAGAAGGTTCCGACCCCAAAATAGCATTTCCTTCTACCATTTGTTCAGTCTCCTTCAGCTCCTTACCTAGATTCATTTAGGCGAGGAGACCTGTGGGTGATATGCTGAGTGAGCCATGCATACGGCTTCTCGAGCTTGCACTATGGGATAGTATATGTGCGCAAAGGGATGTGGTGCATTAGAGGAGCCAACAAGACAATAATGCAGAAAGGTTCTGCAGAGGCATGAGGGCACACCATTTCCCTGTGTTCCCTTCTCCCTCCCCACTACATCCCATGCTTTGCATCAGTTCCCATTTTATTTTCACAGCAGTGCTTTTTTAGGTTGTACATTCCTCTAAAGTTTAGTTTTAAACACTGGGTTATTGCATGCTTAGTGTCCAAATGACCCATAAAAAATTTTCTACTGTTAACGAAGACTTCAGTTGGATTTCTGTGATGCATGGCATCTGTATTAGGGTTCTCCAGAGAAAAGGAAACAAAAGGAGATATTAGGAGATACAGACACATGTATATGTGTATATATAGATGTATATACATAAATATATTTATTATAAGGAAGTGGTTCATGTGACTATGGAGATTGAGCAAGCAGGAGACGCAAGAGAACCCATGGTGTAAATCCTAGTCTAAGATTTGGTAGGCTCAAGCCCCCAAAAGAGCCTATTTTTCAGTTCCAGTCTGAAGTCAGGAAAGACTAATGCCCCAGCTCACAGTTACGCAAGAGAAGCTCCCTCTTCCCTAGCCTTTTTCTATTCAGGTTTTCAACGGACTTGATGCGGCCCACCCACGTTGGAGAGGGCCAGTCGGCTCTACTCAGTCCACCGACTCAAATGTGAATCTCATCCAGATACACCTTCACGGACACAGCCAGAATCATGTTTCACAAAATGTCTGGGCACCCCATGACCCAGTCGACTTGACACATAAAATTAACCATCACAGCATCCAAAGGCTGGGGTGGGGTGGTGAAAGCACGCCAGCTGTTTCTGACTTTATATACCATTTGCAATTCCCAAAAGGGTTGCAGGTAGCAAAAACAGATTTAAAAGATCCTCTGGTATACGGAGACACTGTGGTTTAGAAGTAGTGATGCAGATGGCTTGGGTTGGTGGTGTGGTTCTGCCGCGTACTAATTGTGTGATCCTGGCATGTCTCCTAGCCTCTCTAAGCTTCAGCTATCTCAGCAGGAAAGTGCGAATGAGAATAGCACCTGCTCCTTAGGATTGTTTTGAGGAGAAAATTAAACAACTCATGTAAAACACTTAGCATTGTGCCTTGGCCTGTAGCACACTGGCTGCTGTTATAGCTGTATTCTGCATTGAGAAGGGGGGCAGTGACTGGCGTCAGTATTAAGTGAACACTGTGGGCCCGGCACGGTGTTAAATGCTTTGTCTGTTTGAACTCCCTTCTGGCCTGTCTGCTCAAGAGCTAGGTTCAGGTCTTAGTATCTGACTTGCTCTCTCTCCCGAAGACCACACGGATCATATTTTCTCTTCTGGGTTTTTTTCTTTTGTCATTTAAATGAGAGGAGATTTATTTCTTTGGGGAGGGCATAGGTCATCCTTGTGAACTTTCACTCTTCCCAGTCCATCCTCTTCCTGCCATCCCTGTCCCCAGAGTACAGATGAGGGTGGGGATATGGCCTGGGAACCTGAGGCCCCTGACCTGGGGACTTCAGTAAGTTTGCCATCTATCTGGGTGAAATTTACAGATTCTGCAGAATCACGTGGTTGCCCTTCCAGTAGATTACTGGCACAGATTTATTGGTCAGTCCAATCATTTTGCACAATTTGTTCTCCAATTACTGGCAAAGAGGAGTTCAGCTCTCAGTGGGATGTCAGACGGCAGAAAAGGCTGTGATGAGCTGCTGCTGTTTCCACCTTAAATGGCTTCACAGGTGGGCGTGGACCATGACCGTTAATTCTGCAGTGTGATCTTAAGAATCTGAGGGGTCTCTGTAGGAACAGTGTATACATTTTTTCCCCTTGCTGTGGCTTTTTTCCACTGTTTCTTTGGCTTGAGGATCTGGACTATTTCCCATGTTAGGAAGGCCCACTCTAGAACAGGCAAATGGGCATGCCTTTCCAGCAGCTCATGCATATGTGTGGCAGGACTTGTCTATGATCTTGGTTCATTTTCTTCACCGCGACCCTAGGAGCTGTGTGTTTTTATTATTTTCTACCTTACAGATGAGGAAACAGAGGCACAACCTGGTTATTTGCTTTGTCTGAGGTTACACAGCTTGTGTGTAAAAATTAAGGCTATATTTCAAGAATGTACTGGCCTATTGGAAGAGAAAACACCAAGATACCATTTAAAGAGTCATGAAAGGCTGGGCATCTTCCTGTTTTCTGGAAGATTGAAACCGAATGTTTCAACCACTGGTGTCTCAGTTTCCCTGATGGCAAAATAGATACGGTTGTATTGGTTTCTGCCAGTGCCATGGGGATATTTAACACTTCGTTATGTTATACTTAAGAATGTATTTTCTTATTTGTTCTTGTGAGTTGTTTATAAGATTATAAAATAAATCTGTATTTTTTATATTAGAAAAAGTAAAAGTTACTAAAAACTGTGAGTTATATATTTTTGGTAGCATCAGTTTTCATGATTGGGATACATCCAATGATAACTACAGCTGGCACTTACTATGGGGAAGGCAGCATTTTAGGTGATTAACTCATGAGATCTTTAAAGCTACCCTGTGCAGTTGGCGCACCTGCCGTTCCCATTTGACAATAGGCAAGTGGTGGAGCGGGGACAGGAAATCAGTTGGACTCGGAGTATGTGCTCTTCACCACAGTGCTCTCTCCCTACCCTTATCAGGAAGCGTAACTCCTGGGCTTTTCAAAAAGTTCTGTTTAAGTCACTGCTGAATGAACATTTTTGTTTTTTTAGAATTTAAGGGAAGTGTATTCAGAGTGAGGCTCTTTTGGATAATGTCAGGAATAATGAGGTTTAGTGTAGTATGTATCAAAATACACCCCACTTGAGGACATCCTGAGAGAAATTACTTGCTTGATGTTTCGCAATGGGCGTAAACACAGTGGAATGATAGATGAGACAAATTCAGGTAATCTCCAGATTAAAATTCCAAACAGCCAAATAGTATTTTTCTGGGAAAGGTTGAATCTCCTGATAAGCTCCAAATGATATTCCCACCTTATTTGAGAATATGTGTTGGCAGGTTTAACAAGATCTTGGCACATTCTAATTTGAGATTTATTACAAGATGTGTGCATGTTTAATAGGGCCTTAATTATTCATATCCACATCTTCCTGACAGTAACTTCCTTCAGCTGTAGATAAATTCCTGGCACATTGGGGAATATTGGCTTTTGCTGTTAAAAAGATCCAGTGAAAGAAAAATCAAATGCATATGCAAGAAATTACCCAGGGCAACCAGCTCCACTCAGGCTGGAGCTTGTCCCTCGTATGGGATTGCCAAGCAAGCTCTTCTGTGCTCCTGGACTAGGGAGCAACCTGGTGGAGTGGAAAGAGCTCAGGTTCTGAAGGTAGGCTCACCTGAGGTCAGTTCTGGTTATAGCCTAAGAATCGAATGCCTTTGGCCTGATTTCTTAAAGTCTGCAGGATCTAGATTTTTTTGCATGCAAAAGTAGGTACCTAATGCCTCCCTTAAAGGGTTGATGTGAGGATAAATGGAAACATCTGTCAATTGGGAGTGGTGCAGTGTATGGTACAGGGAGTACTGAGTGGGAGCTGCTTTTTTTCGTTTCCTCTTCGCTTGTCATCAGTGCTTTGAGTCCATCTATGGATATGACACAAGATATGACACAATGGTAATTCTCTTTTATGGAAATAAAGGGAATATGGTAAGAAGTACTGGTCGAAATATAGGGAAACAGGTGCTCCCAGATGCTGTTCATGACTGTGAATTGGCGCAGCCCTTTTAGAGGTCGACCTGTTGATACCAATCAAAACCAAAAGGCCTGAGGGCCTTTGCACTTGTTGTTTCCTTTGCCTGGAATGCGTTACTCACACATGTCTGTGTGGCTTTCTCTTTATTTTAGACCTTGGCCCAAATATGACTTAGAGAAGTCATAGCTGATTTGCCCTGTGTAAACTGCCACTGCCCATCGCTCTGTGGATTGCTTATGCCACTGTTTTCTCCATAGCTCTTAATATTTCCTGGTATTAACATATCCATGTGTGAGTTTATCTGTCCATCTCCCCCACAAATGAGAGGTCTGAGAGGGCAGGGGCCTTTGATTTGCTCCTTTATGTGCACCCAGCACTGAGAGCCTCCCAAACTGCTGGAATTACAGGTGTGAGCCACTGTACCTGGTCAAAATTTTCTCTTTTCTTAAGGTTGACTAATATTCTTGTGTATTTGTACACCGTATCTTATCCATTCATCCATAGATGAACACTTGGGTTGTTTCTACCTCTTAGCTTTTATAGATCATGCTGCACTGGACATGGGAATGTAAATATCCCTTTGAGATCTTGATTTTAATTATTTTGGGTAGATATTTGGAAGTGGGATTGCTGAATCATGTGGTAGTTCTCTTTTTAATTTTTTGAGGAGCCTCTATACTGTTTTCCTTAATGGTTGTACTAATTTACACTCTCTGATATCTGAGAGATTCCTTTGCCCCACACCCTTACCAACACTTACCTTTTGTTTTTGGTGATAGTTATTCCAGCAGGTGTGAGGTAATATCGTACTGTGGTTTTAACTTGCATTTCCCTGAGTATTAGTGATGTTGAGTATTTTTTTTTCCCATACATGTTGGCCATTTGTATGTCTTCTTTGAGAAATGTCTATTTCAGGTTCTTTGCCCATTTTAAAAATTGGGTTGTTTTCTTGCTGTTGAGTTATTTGAGTTCTTGATATATTTTGGATATTAATCCCTTCTAAAGTATTGTTTGTAAACATTTTCTCCCCTTCTCTTGAGCCCATGTCATTTCAATGTTTGTTTCATATATTTGTCTCCTCTAATGTTAGGTGCAAACATAATTATAATTGGTATGTCTTCCTGGTGAATTGACCCTTTTATCAATATATAATGTTCTTATTTGTCTCTTATGACAGTTTTTGACTTAAAGTCTATTTTGTATGAAATACATATGACCACCATGTTCTCCTTTGGTTACTTTTTGTGTGGAATATCTTTTTCCATCCTTTTACTTCCATCCTGTGTGTGTCCTAAAATCTAAAATAAGCAAAGAGTCTCATCTTCTTTTAAAAAAAATCCATTAAACTACCCTATGTCTTTTGATTTGGGAATGTAATTCAGTTTCAATGAAAGTAATTATTGATAGGGAAGGACTTACTATTGCCTTTTTGCTATGGCTTCAATACGTTCCCAGAAATGTGCATGTTAAAAACTTAATCCCCAGTGCAGCAGTGTCTGGAGGTGGGGCCTAATGAGAGGTGATTAGGCCATAAGAATGGAGTGAATGAATTAACACTGTTATTGCAAGAATGGGTTTGTTATAAAAGAGAGAGTTCATCCTCCTTTTACTGTTTATCTTGCTCTTCTACTATGTGATTCCTTTCACCATGATTCCTTTTACCATATTATGACACAACAAGAAGGCCCTTACCAGATGCTGGTCCCTCAGTGTTGGACTTCCCAGCCTCTGGAACTGTGAGAAAATAAATTCCTGTTCATTATAAATTGCCCAGTCTCAGGTTTCCTGTGACACTAAAATGGACTAAATTGCACTTTGTTTTCTGCCTGTCTCTTAGCATTTTTGTTCCTTTTTCCCTTTTTCCCTCTTTTGATTTTTTTTTTTTTGGTAAGGATATGCTTTGATTCCTTTCTCATTTTCATTTATGTATCTTACATAGGTTTTGTGGTTACATGGGGCTTATTTTACAGTTGTAATACCTATTTTAAGCTGATATCAACTTAGCATCAGTCACATACAAAAATTCTACTCTTTGACTTCTCCCCTCTGTTTTGTTATTTTTCACAAATTACATCTTTTGTATTGTGCATTCATTAACGTATCTTTATAGTTATTTTTGTATGTTTGTCTTTTAACTTCTATGCCAGAATTAAGTGATTAATCTACCATTGTTAGAGTATTACAATATTCTGTATTTGTAGTATTTATATATTTACCTTTACCAGTGAGTTTTTTTTTTTTTTTTTCTTGAGTCAGTGTCTCACTCTGATGCCCAGGCTGGAGTGCAGTGGCACAATCATGGCTAACTGCAGCCTCGACTTCCTGGGATCAGGTTATTCTCTTACCGCAGTCTCTCGAGTAGCTGGGACTACAGGTATTGTGCCAACATGCCTGGCTAATTTTTGTATTCTTTTGTCAGAATGGGGTTTTGCTATGTTGCCCGGGCTGATCTCGAACTCCTGGGTTCATTGCCCTACTCAGCCAATGAGCTTTATATTTCTATATGCTTTTATGTTGCTGACCAGTGTGCTTTCTTTTAGCATTCTTTCTTTTCAACTTGAAGGACTCCATTTAGCTTTTCTTGTAAGGCGGGTCTAGTGGTGATAAATTTTATCAGCTTTTGTTTATCTAGGAAAGCCTTTAATTTTTCTTAATTTTTGAAAAAGACACGGGAATCTGGATTGACAGTTTTCTTTTCGTTTCCTTTCTTTTTTTTTCTTTTTGAGACAGAGTCTCACTTTGTTGCCCAGGCTAGGGTGCAGTGGCATGATGTTGGCTCACTGCAACCTCTGCCACCAGGGTTCAAGCGATTTTCCTGCCTCACCCTCCTGAGTAGCTGGGATTACAGTCACCTGCCACCATGTCTGGCTAATTTTGTTGTACTTTTTTAGTAGAGATGGGATTTCACCATCTTGGACAGGCTGGTCTTGAACTCCTGACCTCGTGATCACCCGCCTCGGCCTGCCAAAGTGCTGGGATTACAGGCATGAGTCACTGCCCTGGCCCTTTTTTTTCTTTTTTAATCACTTGAATGTATCATCCCACTCCCTTTTGGCCTGCAAGGTTTCTGCTGATATATACGCTGATAGTCTCATGGAGACTCCTTTGTATGTGATGAATTATGTTTTTCTTGCTTTCAAAATTCTCTCTTTGTCTAACTTTTGACAGCTTGATTATAATATATCTCAGTGTGGACATTTTTGGCTATGTTCTGGTTGAGATCTATTTGGCTTCTTGGATTTGGATGTTCATTTCCTTTGCCAGAGCCATTATTATTTCATACAAGCTTTCTGCCCCTTTGTCTGTCTTTCCTTCTTCTGGAACACCTATAATATACCTATTGGCCTTTATGGTGTCCCACTGTAGGTCCTTTAGGGTTTATTCACTTTTTCTTTTTGGTTGGTGTTTCTATGACTGAATGATTTCCAATGACCTATCTCTGAGTTTGCTGATTCTGTGTTGTTTAAACAGTTTTGCCCTTGCATTATTCTAGTGAAATTTCCAACTCAGTTATTGTGTTCTTCAGCTCACAAATTTCTTTGGTTAAAAAGTACTCTTTTTCATTTTATAGACAGCCTCATTTGTTTATACACAATTTTCCTGAGCTTGTTAAGCATCTTTATGGTGGTTATTTTGAATTGCTTATGAGATAGTTCCTATAAGTCTGTTTCTTTAGGACCAATTTCTGGATATTTTTATTTTGTAGCTTTGACTGGGCTATGTTTCCCCATAACTTTGTGAGCCTTATAATTTTGTGTTGGGATTTGCACATTTGAAAACACAACCACATTTCCCAGTACTTGTGGTTTTTCTTATAGGGAAAGACCTTCAGCAATCAGCCCAGCTAGAGATTCCAAGCGTCTCTTAACCCTTTTTGGGGGAGAAATCTTTTCTAGGCTTGTGTGTGTAATTTCCCATTTAGAGAGATTTGCTGGTCTCTTTTTCGGGTGCTTGTAGCCTCTTGCTCCCTCTGGTGTCTGTATGAGGTATTTCAGGTTTTCTGACACTTTTTCTGGTATTGAACTCTTTTCTGTTCTCTGGCTCCCAGGGATCCCAAGTTTTCTGAGTCTGTCAGCACTCTAAGTCAGGCAAAACAGAAACCACTCCCTCTGGCAGTCCTTGAAAAGCCAGAACACAATATATACATTCCACCCTTCCTTTCCCTCCCAGTGGAGAAGCCATGAGTTGGGTGCTTTCTGCAAATTGTGGCAAGCTGTGCTGGTGTCTCTGGGTGATACTAAAAGTTCTCTGGTGCTGCCACAGCTTCTGAGCTCTCTTTTGTTCTCTGTGGATCCCAGGCATCTAAGGTATGTCAGTTTCCCATCAGCACTCTGAATCAGGCAGGACAGAAACCAGTCCCTCTTGGACAGTTCCCTGAAAAGCTGGAACATTGGAAGTATTTCAATGTCTTCAATTTCCCTCCCATGGGAGAATCCACAAGTTGGACTCTTCCTTTTTGATCATGAGCTGTGCTGGCTTGGGAGAAGGATTGTTACAGTTGGAATAAAATAGCATTTTGTTACCCATTTCAATGTAGCAGTTCTTGATTTTGAGCTTGCCTGGGGTACTGTGACTTCCTAACTGATTTCTGGAGTTCTCATAAAGGTTTTTTGGATCATGTGTTGTTGTTAAAGCTGGTGTTTCCGTTGGGAAATGAGCTCTCGGGTTTCCTTTTCTACTGTCTTGCTGATGCTACTTCAGTAAGAAGTATAGTTTTATGGCATTGCATAAAATTGTATCCTAGCATCACTCTACTGAAAACATAACTAGTTTTATCATTGATGCCTTCCAATAAACCATTTACAAGTATTAAAAGGACTTGCTCTTGGAGAGATGTCAGTGTGTTACTTACAGTGAACAATAAGCATATTGGAAAATGTGTTGGATGAAAGAAAAGGGTAATGAATGGCTTTAAATTAATAGATCTTTCACCTAAAGCTATCCATGGAGTATTGCTTGTAAATCAATTAAAGGCCAAAGGAAATATTCATCATTGAATTTTATGGATTTTTACCTAGAAAAATTTCCCTCAAAATGCAGTTTCCCTGGAAATCTGTGAATCCTCAGTTCTCTGATGAGAAGCAGCTTAAAATTCAGCTGGGTAGTTTTTGTGATGTCTCAAACAGGCTCCATCGCCTTCGTGATATATAGTCTTGGAATTTGTGTGCGCCTCCTCTTTTCTCTGAGGGCAGAGACTGGACAAACTTGAACTGCTGATATAGAGAAAGTGACTTATGTTTTTTAGCTTTCAACTGCATTGCTTGGCAAATTTTAGGGGCTAAAGCATGAATTGTATGCCCTGGATAGAATGGCAACTATTAAACGTCTTCTGTCACTGAGCAAGTCTGTGAATGAATGAACTTTGATTTCCTGCAGAGACGCAGGTGAATTGGTCAGTAAATCCACATTATTGAGTGTCTCTGCCCTCAGCAGCATGTCGTGGGATTAGGAAAAATTTTATCTCGACCAAGAGAAAAGTTTAAGGAGGGCCTGCTCTGTGCTATCTCATATATGCCCTAATTTTTAGAGTCTTAGCTTTCTACCCAAACACCCTACTTGCAAAGAAGGGAAAATTAAACAATAGGCAATACTTGTTTCATCTTTGAATTCCCATTAATCAAGGGGTAGTCTCCTAGTAACATCCTGGATCTGTTTCTATTTCCACTTCAAACCCACTTGGCCATCTAAACAATTACCTGGCTCACCATCCACCAGAACCCTAGTTACAGGGAGAGGAATCTCGAGCACTCTTACCTCTTCTCAAGGTACTGAGAGGGGTTCTCAGGAGACTGGGCTGAGAAGACAGACAAAGCCCCTCATTATGATCAGGTGGTCCCTCAGTGCTGCTACCTGGAAATAGGAATTTTGCTTGACATTCTAGACAATAGAGCCACGCTTTTTTTATTATTTAAGGACAGCCTTTTCTTTCTTCTCAGGTAGTCGACAGCTAGCAATTTAAATGAGCTGGGTTTATGGATGGCTGCAGAAATCCTCTTTACTCAAACCAGTATCTATCCATCAGCCACTGTGCAGCACTTTACCGTGGAGGCAGCGGCGGGACAGCTCATCAGAATCGCCCCAGTGGAATGTTATGATAGGAAAAAAGAGGAATAGATTACATATTTATGTGGTCTTTGAAAAGGCAGTGGGACAGGAAGATTGCTTGTAACGTATGCAGTTACATTAAATGACTATTAACCTTCACTGGTTGTGGATGTCTGGCAAATACATTTGTGCCTGTGTATGTTGTGTGGCTTGAAAAATTGATGAGACTTTTAAAATAATCAAAAGTATTTGTTACTCCAGGTTCTGGTGAACTATCAAAACAAAACTGGGTACAGCTTACAAAAATAAAGTGTCTGCTGAGAAGAATAAAAATATGAATTGCGGGGGGAAATTGACAGCTATATGGATCTTGGAAACTAGTTTCATCTGATGGAGTAAAAGAAGAGAAAGTATGCCCATCGTGACTAGTTTTATTTGTAGATTATGGTTAGTGAATTCTCTCTTTTGTCATGAATACATCACATTCTGGAGGAAGGAGGTGGCCTTGCAGTAACGTTTTATTTTTGTGGATGCCAGATTTTTCTTCAACCTGTTGACCTGTAGAGTTGACTTGTCAGACATGGTGAAGAACGGTACCTGCTGAGCTGAGCCTTCATTTCCTGAAACAGGGTGTGTCCAAGAGGCTTTTTTGACAAGGATGTTTTAACTATGCTGTATACACCGTTAGAATTTCAGTTTCGTTTTTAAACATTCCCATCTGACTGGAGCTTCCCTCCATCCATTCCTGAAACTCACCTATTCGTGATCTGCTAAAGCCCATGTTCTCTCCAGTGTCCAGGATTGCACAAAAACAGCAACAATATAGGTCAGGGACGAATCCCTTGGAGCCCCTGAAGGTTGGAGACCACCAGATCTCGCTACCCTTACTCCATGGCCAGGAGATAGGAGGAACAAGGAAGAAAAGGCTTCCAGCAATTTCACTGTAGGACCTAAAAGCAGAGGCTCTTTCTGCTTCTCAACTGAACATTTCTTACAAAGCCCTCTGTGCTTACATAGCTGTAGTGAAAACTGGGGAGGGAGACAAAGGCTGTAGTTGGTGACCAGAAACTCTCCCCCAAGATACCCGCACTCACCTCTGCCAAAAGACATGTCCCTCTGCCTCAGTCAAGCAGTAAATCAAGGAGCAGCCATGTTGTGCCCAGAGGCCCTTGGAAGAAGGTAGGCTGCTTTATCTTCCTAGCTGAGTGGCCATTCAGAGCTCTTATCAGCTTGGAAAAAAGAGTACTCCTCAGAAGGATTCACAGGTTCACCCTTCTTAGATGGTGAGGCACCATGGGGACTCTGGTTCTTAAATGAATCTCCTCCAAAGGCAGGTAGATTTGTTCTCTAGTGGACACACAGCGGGCCCACGCTAAACACAGAAACGGTGTTATTCTAATTGTTAAATAAGAAAAATGACATGTTGTGCGTTAGGCTAATTGATCTGCAGAATTCTGGTTTCCTGCAATTTAAGACTGTCCTGGGCATGAATGAAATATTCAGAGGGCAGAAGAGCTAGAGATGAAAGCTGCAGGGAAAAAAGTAGTTAGAATAAGGTTTAACTTGTACAGTTCTGAATTCCAGGGATTTAGAAGTAAAGGCATCCAAAAATGCTCCTGCTGCCAAGGCCAGGTTGTCAATAATAAACTGTGAGCCACAAGCCCTGGGTGTGGGTCTGGAAGCTGGCAGAGAGGGGATTCAAACTGGCAAGTTCTCCAGCTCTCAGTTTTAGCTCTTCAGGGCTGAAACTTTGCTCTGAATTCCTTGAATCACATGATGTCAAGGACCAAGAGGGAGGGCTCACGTCATAGCTGAAAGAAAGGACAACTCCAAGTGCTCAGGAAAGACAAAGTTCTTTATTGAAAATAAGAGGATTGTCTCTAGCTAGTCACTGTGGTTTGATTGCATCGCCTCCAAAACTTGGGTGTTGCTCATTGGATAGCATTCAGAGTGGGTCCTTTGAGAGGTGATTTGAGGGCACCTTCCTTCATGAATAGGATTATGACTCTTATAAAAGAGGCTTCACACAGCAGCATTTGGCTCTTAGTCCTTCCACCATGTGAGCACACAGTGTTCCTCACCTCTGGACGGTACATCCCTCCTTGGATGCCAAAGGTTATCACTTTGATCTTGGATTTCCCAGCTTCCAGAACCGTGAGATACGAGTTTCTGTCCTTTATAAATGACTCAAGTCTCAGGTGTTTTGTCATAGCACAAGTGGACTACCAGCCAAGCCTTCAACAACTAGCAGCTCGCCTCTCAGAAGGCAGTCTGCTTTCCAGTGGCCTTAGCATAACCTGGGAGCCATTGGAAAGGCTGAGTCTCCAGCACCACGCCCCCTAATCCCCCACCCTGCCCAGGACCTACTGAGTCGAAATCTGTATTTTAACAAGATCTCCTGGGGATTCATAGGCACCATGAAGTCCGAGAAACAGAGAGGGATGGATGAGTTGTCTGTATCATTTCAGCAGATCTTCATGGGAACCTACAGCCCGGTCGCCTTGCTAGTGCTGGACACAGCGGGAGGAGACAGACACTGTGCCTAGTCTCAGGAAGCTAACTGTCCAGAGGAGAAGATGGCATATAATGATCATGAAATGATCTCAAAAGGGTGTTTGTGAGAGCCTTGAGCCATCAGTGCAGCAGGAGGCCACTCGATGTGCTCTGGTGGCAAGTGTCCTGGCATGGAGGTCTCCTTTCTCTCCTGTGTAAAACAGAGGCATAGAAGGTAAAGTGCTCAGTTGCTCTTAGCTACTGTTTCTCATGTATCAAAGTGGAGATAGTGGGGCATGGCGGGGGGGGGGGGGGGGGATGCTTCACAAGGCTGCTAAGTTATTCACCAAAAGTTTGCTGAACCTGTATTCTATACCCATCGCCATACGTGGTTCAGGGTTGAAGACAGATCCCTGAAACTCATAGCCTCATGAGAATGACAGATGAGATGGAGAGGGAATTACAGTTCCATGGAGTACAGCCCCACAGAATATGAAATGCAGAGAGACACTGAGGATTAGTGTTGAGTTCTGTCCATGGTGAATCTTAGAAGGCTTCCTAGTGGAAGAAGATGGATTTTTAGCTAAGACAGTGAAACTATTCATTGACATGATTCTGGTTCTAGCTTTTGCCATTTTTTTTCTCTGTCAGAGCTACATCAGGTCATTGATAAACTCAGATAGAGGAGAGTAGGGACCTGTGGGGATTGGCAGGGGTGAGCAGACAGGTGAGGGTTCCTATTTTAGAGAAGCTACAGGATTTGGTGCATACTGAAGCTGGCTTTGGTGCATACAGCAACTCCTTCAAATGTTCCTGAAGACAACTCATTTCTGCTGGGTATTTAGACTGAGCTGGTGGTGCACGTAGGTGGACAGACAGTTTTAAATGCTACTATCTCAGTAAAGCCAATTAAAGACGTGGAACTGGCTGGGGTTGTCCTGAGAGCCTAATTTATGGAGTACCTACTTGGTGCTGAGCTCAGGATGAGAGGCAGTGGAGGAATAAAGAGAACATGGAAAACGTGGTCCATGTACTCCAAAACCTTTAAATATGGCAGGATCCCATATGTTCTCTTAAATAGAGCCAGGCAGTAAACCAATAGCTAAGGACTGTAGCTGTGGATAAACAACAGACATGTGACAAATACTGATACTGGCTACTTTTCATAGAGAACAGTGTGTTCCTGGCACTCTGCTGGGTGCTTTATAGATGGCATTTCTAATTAATTTTTTAAAAATCCCCAAAGCAGGTTTTATTATCTCTGTTGTACAGGTGAGGAAAATGAGACACAGAAAGCTTGTCATTGGAAGAACTGGGGTTGCAGTACAGGTTTGTTAGGTGCCAAGTCCTGTCTTCTTTCTATGGAATCATGTATCATTTGTAAATCAAGCCCATGGAAGCTGGTGGAGGTACTAGAGTGCAGAGGTGGTAGCGTTTGTGAGGCTGGAGTTTGGAGACCTTTGAACTGATATTAGAAAGTAAGAATTGTCCAGTATCATGTGAGAGAATGATGTTTTCTGGTCCTTATTCACTGATGAGCAGTGATGTGTCTGGTTGCCTTGTTAATTAAAATGAGCCAAGGAAAGGAAATGAGATGGGCACTGCTTGTCCTCAGAGGCTGTCAGGCTGGGGAGAAATGGAGGGTTAACTTATATAAAGCCCTTGGGCAGGAAAGCCTACAGGATAGAGCTCAGAGCTTGAGGCCAAACTGAATTGAGATGATCTAGAGACAGGGAGCTCTGAGAGGGTGATGGGAGGAGAGCTTGGATGTCTGCAGGTGGGTGTGGTGCAGGACCATCTGGGAACACAAAAAGCAGGCTCTAGCCAGTCTCCTTATCTCCCTGTTGTGAGAGTCTGTCAGTTCGCTGCTGCTCTCTTCTGTGGGAAGCATTTATAAGGGGGTTCTTCATTTTCCCCAGGATGTGGAGCCTTGCAGTATATGATCAGAAAGAGCTAGGTAGGAAAATGGTTCCTTTTCCTGTCGTGCATGAATGCAACTCCTCTGTAAATGCCCTTGGTCCAAGGAGCTCTGGAAGAACTATAGGTAGCAGCTGGGTAGGGTAGGGTGGCCTCCTGGCCAAGCAGTGGGTTGTAGCTTGGATAGACTTGGATGATTGTTTTCCCCAGAGCATCTATATTTGTGCAAAGTAGCAATATGTTCTGGGAGCTTAGAAGAATGGGGTCAGGTTCATTTTAAGAGGAGGTAGG
Organism: Piliocolobus tephrosceles; assembly: GCF_002776525.5. NCBI lineage: Eukaryota > Metazoa > Chordata > Mammalia > Primates > Cercopithecidae > Piliocolobus > Piliocolobus tephrosceles. The sequence goes on from NC_045437.1 coordinate 152,546,130, forward strand.
AGGGAGGCTGGAGCCTGTGACTCTCCTACGGATCCCTCCTGGGGCTGTTGGTGTCCTTCCTTTGGGTGGGTGTCCCAGGTGCCCGGCCTGTGTCCTGATGATTTCCTGAGACTACCCCTTGCAGCAGGTAAGACACTTTCTGCAGCGAGATGCTGGGCTTTACTTTTCCTCTCTTTAGTCTTGTTGTCCTGTCAATGTCTGCCTCTTCTGTGCCCATGCCTCATCCCTACTTCCAACTAAATGATTGTAGTGTCCTATCAATAAGGCTAATAGGATTAATGAGTATCGCAGGGACTGGTTTATGTATTGCTCCAAAAGTATAATGCTTTATGTTTATCAAAACACACACATCTCCACTGGGCTCTCAGGACAGACTCTAACTGTGGGAATTTCAGGCATTGTTGGGAATGGATGGTAGGGACACATTTTGGTCCAGGTAACTTAACCCCACCCTCTGTTACCCCAGCGAGGTGGCATTGTGTTCTCCTCCTGGGTCCAGCCTTCCTTTTTCTGTAGGAGCTGCAAGGGGAAGACAGCAACCCAGGATACTCCTGGTTGGGATTCATGTTTACCTGACAGTAGGAAAAGGGCCTGTCCCCGGTTTACTGTGGTCTGGTGGTAGCTGTCATCCTTCAGATCCATGCAGAAGTAGGCATTCCTCCTCCAGGGGCATTTAGTCTTCAAAGAAGTCCTCCTAGCACAAAGGAATCTCCTGCTGGTGGACAGTTTACTAGAGGGGGATGATGGGAGAGAGATGGAAGTAGGATTTTCGGGCAGAGAGAGCATCTCTTCTCAGAACCTCTACACACAGCCCCTGTGGGTGCTTTTCTGCCCACTGTACCCTACTCACTGTGTGCTTGAAGGGTGGGCCTGCTGCTCCTGAAAGAGCACACCTTCCAACCTAAACCACCCCAGATTGCTGACAGCTGTGGGCTCCTGCATTGGCACTTCTTGAAATAATATAATGTATAACCCAGTGTCTGAATTTATATTGAGAGAAAACAAAACAAAAAAATAAAAAATAAAATAAAACAACCAAAATTCTGGGCCTTCCTCACTGGTGTGGTGACAAAGGGTTTTGACTGTTTATGGCATGGTTTTCCTGAAGGCCTCAGCAATTTTTTGCTTTATTCTCCAACCCTTCTGGAGGAGGTCTCTCTCATTTGAGTGCTGTGAGGATGAGATCAAGCAAATCTGTGATCCTCTGAGGTCCCAAGCCTGGGCCAGACCCTGGAGTCTGGAACCTGTGACATCCCTTCCCTCTCCACCTCACCTGACAGCAGGCTGCCTGGGACCAGGCGTGGTAAGCTCTTTCAGGCCAGCTCCGCTGCTAGGGATTTAAGGGAGTTGAGTTTGAATATTGAGCCATCCCCTAGGGGGTTTCCTGGCATTTTTTTGAAAAGAGATGTGTCTAGGATCTCTTTGAAAAAGAAGTACCCGAAAGAATTGTCATATTAATAGAGCTACATGCCAAGCAATGAAAGTGTCTCCACATTTTCAAATACCTGGGTACCTGATTTTTCTAGTTTGGGGATAGAAATGGAAGACTAACTTTTGTCAGACAGTGAAGCCTAATTAATTCAGGCGAGCTAAGTAAATTAGGGCATAGGCATACACTGTGATGCTAGGCAGCCACTAAAATGACGCTGTAGAATATTTAATGATGTGAAGCAAAGTTCATGCTTTATTAAGTGTAAAAAGCAGGTTACAAAAGACTGGGTACAGACTTATCCTATTCTCTCATAATTAGAAAACAGTATACAAAAAGACTGACTAGGCAGACATCAAAATGTTAACAGCGATTCTTCCTGGGAGTTCTGCTTTCAGGTGATTATTTAAAACTTTTTACATATTTATATATTTTTCAGTGTATACATGATATTTATCAAAAGAAGAAAAGTCAAAAGTGTACACGTGTGCCTATGTGTGTGTAAAGGTTAGACTGAAGGAAAAGAGCGGAGTAGTTCGAAAGTATTTAAAATTATGTGGGACACATTACTTATGCTTGCAGATGAAGAAACCGAGGTTCAGCAGAGTAGGAGTAACCTTATCTGTTATACATGCTTGTTGTAATTATGGAAGAAGAACATTTGTAAGGTATCCAAGACAGCGGTATGTTTTAATATTCTCCAGGTGGTTTTAATGTGCAGTCCAGATTGAAAATCAAACATTAGCATGGTGGCTTGGGAACAGACACAAATTTACAGTCACCCTCCTTCCCGCCCCTCAAGAGAATGTAGGGAGGTGCTTAGCACATAGTAGGTGCCTGGAAGATTCATCTTTTTTTTCTGGGATCTGTACTTTTGTTCTGGTTAAAATTAAAGCATGACATTCTGAAGCCAAGGGGGAAAAGAGACGACTTTGAATTTGTCCCTTTTGGATTATCTCTGTTTGTTAAACCAACACTTAGAGGCTTTACCTTGTGGCCCGAGCTCCTAGTACCCATTTGGAAACATGTGCTTTTTAAGAGGAAAACAGCATAGATTTTCAGACTGGCCTGTAGGAGGTTTGCTCTTGAATGAGAGAAGGGTTCCCCAAAGCCTGTTCCTTCACAGAGGGTGCCTATGTTAGGGATTTGAGCAGTCTTTCTGTTCCTTTCTCATAAGAGTCAATTTTAAAGTTGTGTGTTACCTGCATCTGGGGGATGTAGCTTTTTCTTCTGTTGAGCATCATAGCTTCTCATTTCCTGGGTAGCTTTTGCAGTTCTACATGGATGTTATTCAGTAGAAAATAGCCAGTAAATGTTCTCCAAATTATTAATTCATTAATAACCCCATTAAACCCTTGCAGCTTTGCAGCAATTAATGATGAGGTCCATCTTCAATTGAAACTGTCATTTTCAGATGCAGATTCCCACTCTGTTTGAGTGGAACAGGGCAGATATAGGAAAAATGCCAATGAGTTGTTGGATGACAGGGCTGGAGATTTTTGTGCAAATTGTTTCGTCACAGAAAGCAAGCTCCGCAGAGGCCAGCTCATTAAATATATGTTGCTATTTTGATGATTAATGATTCTGGCATGTTGATCCACCCTACTTTCTTCAAAACAATTATTTCAACTGTAGTCTCCTCTGGGGAATGGCTTCTTATGGCTAATAAATCAGTAGACGATTTAAAATTCTTAAATGAGGACGACACTAGCATGGTTCCACCTGGATGCCATTATGCTGTGGTGTTTATAATTAAAGCCAGGTCTGCCTGCTTTTTTCCTGAGCTCAGAAAAGCTTGGTGCCATTCATTTAAATGGGAGAGACGGGAACTTATATTTATAGAGACTGCCCATGCCGGGAGCTGTGTTAAGCACTTTGTGCATATGTTTTCTCATTTTATCCTTGTAAGACTCCTTTTGAGGAAGGTAATGTCTTTTCTATCCTACAGAACTGGCTCAGAGAGGCTCAGTAACTTGGCTGAGACATACAGCTAGTGAGTGGTGCCACCTGAATTGGAAGAATCACAGGATCCTGGCTTAGAAGTCTATGTTCTCTTTAGACTTTTGTGTCTCGGGGGTTATTGTACAAAGAGGCAAGCATTTTTGAGTGGGGTCCTTGGTGACTAGATTAATGATGTATATGTGGAAAAAGAGACATTAAGTAACAACTATTTGCAGAATGCCTATGAAATGGGATATGTTAGACCCTCTTGGGAAAGTAGAACCAACCTATAAATTGAATGGGGGATACTCACTGTTTGGGCACCTGCTACTTGGGAGACATGATACTAGGAGCTTCACAGACACTTTCTTATTTAATCCTCAGGATCATTCTGTGTGATAAGTGTCTGTAGCCTTAACTCAGAGCTCAGTGAAGATAAGTAATCTGCACACATACACACAGATTTTACGTGGCAGGACCAGGATTTGGGCTCGTTTTTGAGTTTGTTATTAACAGATAATTACAGTGAGTGCGAATCAGGTTACAGCACACTTAACCCATGACAGAGGATCAATGTACTCACCAGACACATAGGTTGTGTTTACTGCATGTCCCAAGAGGAAAGGAGCAGGCACTGGGTGGAGAATACCAGTGCCTGGCTGAGAAGGTGGGCAAGGCTTCAGGAGGAGGAGAGGTTTGGTTTGGTTCCTAGGGAGCTGGAGTGGGCTCCTGAAGCAGGTGGTGAGGACAAAGACCTGGAGACCTGGCTGTGGTGGCCAAGAGGAGCCCACTGAGGAGGTGCCTGGCATCTGGGACCCTGAGCAGGAATTCCAGGAACTCTTTGCCCTTCTTCTCATCCACACACTTTTCCTATGGGCTCTCTGCTGCCTCTCTCCTTGTGCCCGGAACCAGTTTGGAAAGCTGTGCCCCTTAGGAATCTCTCGGTATTACAGAGGAGAAAGAAAGATGGCGATGATGTATGCGTCCTTCACTTCACATTGAAGCTCTATCTACTTTTAGATTACTTTTTCCCCAAAATGCAATGGGCATTTATTTTTTTGTCCTGATATGACAGCAATTCCTGCTCATTACAGAAGAATCAAACTCTTTAGAAAAGCACAAAGAAGGGGGAAAAAAAATCCAGCATCTTGCCACCTGGAGATAACCACAGTCAAAATGTTATGTATATTTCTCCAGTCATGTTTTTAAGTGTGTAAATGTGCATACTTCTCAACATCTGCTCTCTGGGTATAGCACTGTTTCACTGTCTTCTGGTTCTCTTCACCATAACCCTCAGTCACCTTTATACATCAGTATGTTTAGCTATGTATCATTGTTTCTAATGGCTGCTGAGTACTCCATAGGATGGTTGTATGAAAATTCTTCTTTAGATGGTATATCTGTCAGGGTCCAATCAGGAAAACAGACCCACATTAGATGTTTTAAATGGAGAATATTTTATACCGGGAATTGGTTACACAGGAGATGAAAGAGCTGAGAGCAGCAAGAAACTGCTACCACCCCCGGGCTAGGGGTCACATGGGAGGAGGCAGTGACAATACCAGAGGCCAGGAGCCAGGGCCTTCTGGTAGGAGCTGGAACCGCAGATGCGCTGTCCTCTGGATCCGGGGCCCTGGGAGAGATGCATGGCCCTGCTCTCTCACTGCTGAGGTGCCCCTCAAAGCAGGGCAAGCTGGGGAGAAATGCCCTGGCTTCTGGTTTCCTACCTTCCAACATTCCATCTGGGCCTCCCACTGGACAAAGCTGCCTTGCTGGAGCCAGAGGTCAAAGGAGTATGAGAAATGCTTTTCTCTCTGATACAGAGCAGAGGCAGAGCCAGGAATTGTTCTGAGATCAAACAGGCAGATGACTGGTAAGGATGAGAATCAGTGAACTTAGTCCAAAGGCTCTTTGTGTGTCTGAAAAATCTTGGTAGAATTAATGAGATTTTTTTTAGTACTTTTGTGTGCCCTGCACTGACTGAAGTCCAGTTGGGAACACAAAGAACTATAGGACATGGCTCCTGCTCTATAGTAAAGTTCAATAGGGGTGATAATAGGAACACTAACAACACCTGTTGTTTATTGAGCATTTACTAACTGCCAGGCACTGTGCTCAGCCCTTTGTGTATATCATCATTTTAATCTTCACGGCTCATAGCATCACGTTCATTTCTTTTGGACATTTACCTTGTTTTGTCATTATGGAAATACATACCTGGTTTAGTGTAGGATGTGTTCCTGGAAACAAAGGTGCTCACTGAGTCAGCACTACGCAAGGTCATGACACTTGAGCCCCTGCAGCACAGCGTTCTAGTCTTCAGATGTTGGCAGTCACCCTTCCAGGCAAAGTCCCCGAGGCCATGTCAGGCATCCGTCTTTGCCTATTATACTCCCAATTTCTGACAGCTGCAGGGCAGTCCATCCAGGCCGCAGCAGTTTTTATGATGTCCTCTCTAAGTCACCAAAGTGGTCACCAATGACTAAAAGACCGCTCGCCTTTCTTCTATGTTCTGTAGGTTTTTATCTGGGAAATTGGCATTTTAGCATCATGTGCCAGATTCTTCCATTGCTAGACAACTTTTGCAAACCATTATGAGTGTTACCCACAATGGGTAAAAACCGTGGACCAGAACACAAAATAAATGGGCGAGAAGAGAAGCTTCAGCATAGTGCATCAGAATTGAATTGGCTCAGGACGGTGTGGCAGAGCGTGTTGGCTGAGAGCTTTAGCTGTATGGTGGGGCTGTGTTTTTTCTCCCTGGCTGAGAGCATAAATAGTTCTTGGAGAAAAATAGGTAAATTTCAAAACTGTGCCATTGTGGCTTGTGTATATGTATGTTTGGTAGTTAGAAATGATTTTGGAGACAGCAGTTAAGTGGCCAGGCTCTTCCATCGGCAAAGGCCTGCCACCAGCTTTGTCCCATGAGGATAAAGATCATGTCTTGCTTTTGCACATAATTGTATCTTTATCTCCTACTGTGTGGAAACTTAACAAATATTTATTGGGGATTGGATATGTACACTACCATATAAACAATCCTCATTTTATAGGCAAGGGCATTGAGGCTCAAATAGATTAGATAAACAACTAGCAAGGACTAGAGCTGGGTAAGGGTGGAGTCTGACACCAGGATGGGCCTGCCGGAGGGTTCTGTGTGTGCTTAGTGCACTCTGAGACCACCGGATTTTCCAGAGAGAGCAGTAAACGCAGAGATTGCAGTCGTTCAAACATGGGTGCACCCAGATTTTGTTGGGCCTAAAGCTTGTATGACATAGTGGCCTTCTTTATAAAAAATCCCCACAGAATTATATATCCACACTTAGGAGTAAAATCATGTGTTGTTTAGGCTGATAAATAATCACAAAATTATAAACTTTAAAGAGCTTATGCACATTACAAACATGGTCCAGTCTGAAAAAAAAGACAAACAGATTTACATTGTGAATTAACTGCCCAACACACCTTTGTAATAAAATTTCCCCGTATGTTATGTTTTTTGCTGCATACTTTATGGCTGTATCTTTATATGACATCAATTTTGTAACCTTCCTCTACTGAGAGATTGAAAAGTTAATTCAGTCTTTCCTCTAGCGTGGCTGAGGAAATTTGTTTTTTATTTTTGATAATTGGATGAAGAAAACACACAACTTCTTACATAGATGTCCCCTGCTCACTGCTTGTAATACTGCTTCCCTCAAGCACAGAACTCTAATTAATTCTGTGTCATGTGACTCCCACCCAGAAATAGAGGAACAAAGAGTGAGCATTTGTGATTGTACATGGTGCATTATCGGAGACACTCGTGTTGGATGAGAACTTCCATTTTAAACAGGCAGCAACGAGCATCACATCCCTGTGGTGGTTTTACGTGTCTGATTACTGGTAGGTTGTGCTGCAGGTTGGATTCTGGCTCTGTAGGTTTCAGAACTTGTTTCTCCTCCACCTTCCTGGACTTCCAGTGCTGTGCACTGTATGACATGTTCATCTTGTCACATGAATTCTGGCCCCATTCTTAAGTGTTACTGTGAGTTCCTGAAAGCCATTTCCACGCCATGGTGACTAGCAGTAATTCTAACTATACATAGAAGTGATCACCAACTACACAGTCCACCCTACTGAAGCCTCCCTGAATACATCCTACCCCTTTGCTGGATTCCAATACTACCTGGAATAAGGTGAGATAGAAAGAGAGAGGTCTTAACTAATTGTTGTTAAAAGATCTTTCTTTTGCACATTTTATGCAAACACATATCCCTGTGAATGCCTTGCTAGCGCCTGCCCCGAGCATGCACAAGAAGGAGACCAGAGGCTCTCTTAACCTCACAGTGTGGCTGCCTCTAACTCAGGGGAACTCTGGCTGCCTTGAGTGAAGAAGTTTGCACGGACGAATTGGAGTTGAGCTGGGTGTGAAGGCGGTAGGACTGGGTGCAGCCTAAATGAGGAGGCGTGTTTTTACAGTGGAGATCATAATTAAACGGCCAGTAAGCTGTGAGGACAAGGAGATGGTGTAGGTTAAATGGTAAGAATGGCCATCCCGAAACCCATCTGTGTTGTTGATTACAGCAGAGTGGCTGACATTCATGGAGTACTTCCGGTGGCCGCATGAGTTTCTCCAGCCCTATCTCAGTGAGTCTCCAGGCCATGCATTGAACTGTGGCTTCCAAAAAGATATTAAGTCTTAACCTCTGGTATCTATGAATGTGACCACCTTTGGAAATGTGGTCTTTGCAGATGTAATCAAGTTAGGATAAGATAAGCAGGATGGGGCTGAATCCTATAAAGCGGACATCTTTATAAAGGGAGAAGAGACATGGGGCACAGACACATGGGGTGAGAGTGCTGTTCAAGGCCAAGGGTGAAGTGCTGCCTTCAGGCAAACACCCAGGATGGCCGACAACCACTAGATGCTTATCATGTGGTAAGCATGCATTTGGCGGGTCACTATGTGTTATGTAAGGAGAGAGTTTACTAATAGTGTAAAGACATAAGCCTGAATAAGGGCTCCAGCAAATTCGAGGGTGGTTAATAAAATTAGAATGATGAGTGTAATTGAAGCTATGGGTAAATTAACAGTTGAAACTAGGAAGGGGCCAGGAGAGGGTTCTCCCCTACAGCTTTCAGAGGGAACATGGCTCTGCCAACACTTTGATTTTGGATTTCCAGCCTCCGAAACCGAGAGAGTAAGTCTGTGTTGTTTAAGCCCACAGTTTATGGTGCTTTGTTTTAGCGGCCTTAGGAAACTGATGTGCGCTCCCCTGCAGAATGTATAAGGTAGGTGCAGTGATAGCCTCCACTGGCAGAAGAGGAAGCTGAGATACAGATTAAATGACGTGTTGATGTTACACGCCACTCACGGTAGAGTCTGGACACCGCCTCCACCCTCTCTGGAGAGAGGCCCTTCTGGTGGTATTCACGTGGTACATGGGCCGCTGGTCCAGAGCAGCAGGGGGTCTTGCTCCTCAATTGACCATCTGCCTTGCTCACCCAGTGGGGGGAAGCTGCCTCCCTTATGAAACCTGCTGGTTTCCCATGTCAGAGACCTCACCAGGGCACCTTCTGTGGCACATTCTTAATTTCCTCTTCCCATAAAAGTCCTATTCCTGACTGCCCCACACATTCTGCAATTCCTGTCCCCATCCCCACACAACTCAGCTTACATCTCAGCTGGCACACTTCAAACTGATAAACTTGGCAAAGCACATGCCCTTCATTTGAGGGCCTTCTGGAAGCTGGAGCAGAAAACCAGCTGGGGCAGGGCTTGTGAGCTGCTGTTTACACAGGTTTATTGGCAAGCCTGTGTGTTCCAGGGCCTCGGTCAGGTGCTGTGGGAATGCAGAGATAAACAGAACATTGCTCCTTTCTCTACCTTGAGTGTTACATGTAGGTTCAAGCCTTTGAACATCAAAATCTAGTTTCTTATGGATGTAAAATTTTGACTGGTTATCTCCAGGTGATGAGGTGGTGGATTTTTTTCTCCCTTCTTTGTGCTTTTCTGAAGAATTTGATTCTTCTGTAATGAGTAGGAATTGCTTTTATAACAGAAACAAACAAACAACAAAAGCCCATTGCATTTTGGGGAAAAAGTCATCTAAAAGTAGATAGATCTTCAGTGAGAAGTGAAGGATGCCTACATCATCACCATCTTTCTTTCTCCTCTGCAACACTGAGAGACTCTTAAGGGGGACAGCTTTCCAAACCGGTTCCTGGCACAAGGAGAAGTGGCAGCAAGGAACCCACAGGAAAAGAGAGTGAGTACAAAGAAAGGAGAAGAGCAAAGAGTTGCTGGAATTCCTGCTCAGGGTCCCAGGCTTCACACACCTTCTCTGTGGGCCCCTCCTGGCTGCCCCAGCCTGGTCTCCAGGACTTTGTCCTCACCACCTGCTTCAGGAGCCCCCTCCAGCTCCCTAGGAACCAAACCAAACCTCCCCTCCTCCTGAAGCCTTGCCCACCTTCTCAGCCAGGCATTGTTGTTCTCCACCCAGTGCCTGCTCCTTTCCTCTTGGGACAAGCACTAAACACAGCCTATGTGTCTGCTGAATACATTGATCCTCTGTCACGGGTTGAGCATGCTGTGACCTGATTCTCAATTGCTGTAATTACCTGTTAATAACAAACTCAAAAATGAGTCCAAATCCTGGTTCTGCCATGTAAAATCTGTGTGTGTATGTGCGCAGATTACTTATCTTCATTGAGTTCTCAGTTAAGGCTACGGAGACTGATCACGTAGAATAATCATAAGCATTAAGTAAGAAAATGTAGGTGAGGCATCTAGTATCTTGCCTCCCAAGTAGCAGGTGCTTCAGCAGTGGGCACCCCTCCCCACACCTTATAGGTCTCGCTTTCCCAAGAGGGTCTGACATATCCCATGTCATAGGCATTCTGTAAATAGTTGTTGCTTAATGTCTCTTTTTTCCACATACACGTCATTAATCTAGTCACCAAGAATCCCACTCAGAAATGCTTGCTTCTTTGTACAGTAACCCTAGAGACACAAAAAGCCTTAAAAAGAGTACACACTTTCAAATCAGGGTCCTGTGCTTCTTCCAATTCAGGTTGCACCACTCACTAGCTATATGTCTCAGCCAAGTACTAAACTTCTCTGAGTTGGATTTGTAAGATGGAAATGACATTACTTTCCTCAAAAGGGTTCTTGTGAAGATTAAATAATAAAATATACTGCTAGTATTTATTGAGCACCTACTTTGTGCCAGCCTTGTATCTGTTCCAGACCTGAAAATACTATTGTGGAAATGAATGGAGCAACCCCAGCTTTGTAACTCCCCAAAGACTGAGACAGCAGTGGGAAGCAAAAGATGCACTATTTTGAGTTTCTTAATGTTGAGTCAGGAACGCCTAGTGGATGCAGAGTTCAAGGATGTTTTAGAAGGTGTGCCTTACTCCTGAAATTATTTATAACATATATGTATGTGTATATATGTTTATTTCCATGGGAGAAGAAATATAGTTGGGTTAGACTTTTAATGCCATCTAAAACTGATTTATTTATTTATTTATTTATTTATTTATTTTGTATTTTTTGAGACGGAGTCTCGCTCTGTCACCCAGGCTAGAGTGCAGTGCTGCAATCTCGGCTCACTGCAAGCTCTGCCTCCCGGGTTCATGCCATTCCCCTGCCTCAGCCTCCTGAGTAGCTGGCACTACAGGTGTCCACCACCACGCCTGGCTAAGTTTTTTTTCTTTTTTTTTTTCATATTTTTAGTAGAGATGGTGTTTCACTGTGTTAGTCAGATTGGTCTCGATCTCCTGACCTCATGGTCTGCCTGCCTTGGCCTTCCAAAGTGCTGGGATTACAGGTGTGAGCCACTGCACCCAGCCTAAAACTGATTTAAAAGAGCTTCAACGTTAATTCCTCATGTAAAGCAAAGGAATCTCTGCAATATGCATGTTCTCCTACAATTTATCATTCAAAACTATTTAATATCTAATTTGATTTTCTCTTTCCCTTTACATTCTGATTCTAAAACATCTTGTTTCTGTAGAGTGGACCAACCTGAATTTCTGGACAACTGTTTATAGGTTCTGCAATATTATTTGGCAGTAAGTTCAGGTTGTTTATAAGATGCCTCTTCAAGAACCAATTTCATTTTATAATGGTTGAAAGCACATTGTTTTAGAAGCGCCATGACCCTCAGCATTATGGGCCACCTGGAGTGGGCTTGTGGATATCAGTCATCATACTCAAAGCTCTTGCTATCCTCCCAGTATTTAAATTATTCATTGATGACTCTGGAGCAGCACTGTTTAGAGAAAATTTGTGAATATGGAGTTGTCACAATAGAAAACCTGAAATCAGCTGGCTTTTCATTATTCTCTAAATTGTCTCTGCTTGTGTACGGGAAATTTTGTGAGGCATAGAATCATCTTGCCAATATTAGTTGAGTAGACTGTGTCATAGTTCTTCCTTCTGTGCTCTGAGTAGTCCTTGCCAAAATGAGAACACACTAAAAAAAAAAAGATAGTGATGAAATGCTTAATGAGTATGTTTGCTGGTAGTTCCTGAAGATCACAACCAGAGTCCATACCCTAGAAACAGGAGATGCAAAGATACTGTTTTAGTATTGACTGACTCTTCTAGAGGAGACCAAGGGGAACTGATGGTGGAGATGGAAGGAAGGTTTATGTGGAGCTGTTCATGCTTCTGAAGGAGTTCACAACTGGTGTTGGCAGAGAATGGTACTACCTGCATCCTGCCCAAAATAGTTCCTCGTGGCTGCCCCCAGGTGCACAAATATTATTGTCATGATGCCTCTTAGTTGGTAAACTGCTTTGAGTAATATCAATGACAAATAGGTCCAGGACAGCCAAGGGCATCTGCTGGGATCTGCTCTTTGATAAGGCTGGAGGAGAAGATCCTACAGGTGTGAGTAGAACAGAGGCATTCCCCCTTTCCTGGGAAGGGGGAGGAGGTCCCCTCTCTAGACCCTGGGCATTCCTACTGGGAGCTCCAAGGCTGTAAAAGTATTCTTAATTCCAACAGAGGCATGGACAAAGAGTCTAAGGGGTCAGTTAAGGGGAATAGTGGTATGAAGATTACATGAGTTATTGCATCTAAGGTACTTTTTAACAGTGCTATGTGTGCAGTGAGGACCCAGTGAATGTCGGCTGCCTCTCCTCAGTGATGGGCTGACCATACCCCACCCTGAGGGCAGGTTGTCTTGCTTTGGACACCAGAATGGTGTCTCCTGAGAGCATGTTTAATTTCCATTTATTTAGGAATTTGTTGATATTGTATTGATACTAATTTCTAATTCAATTCCAGTGTGGTCAGAAAACAAACTTGTATTCCTGTTTGAGAGGTGAGAAGAATGAGGCTCAGAAAGTTTGAGTGACTTGCCCACAGTTTCACAGCTAGTGGGTGGGTGAGCTGAGGTTGGGGCCACGTCTGTCTGATTCCAGAGACAGACTTCTCTGGGCCTTTGAATCATGTTTGTATGGTCACATTTCCTGTCTTGATGAGATTTTGAAACTGTACCATACTCTTTCTGATGAAAATATGTCCATTCCTACCCAATTTGTACTTTCTCCTATCATTGTCCGCCTTCTGTTAAAATTAAGTGTGCCCAGAAGTCTGCCCCTCGACTGAAGACATTCACTGACCTCCTAGATCTTGGGGAGATAACTTCTGACCATCCTTGGTCTGCTCATGTCTGTGCCCTACCAGGTCTCCCCAGGCTCTCACTGACTTTCTTCCTGCCTTTGTCCCACCTCCCCACCCTGTTCCTCAAGGATCTGAATGCTCACTGCAGGCCAGGCCCTCTGCTAGGCCAGAAGGGGCCCCTCCTCTCACAAAATAGAGGCACAACTCATAGTCTCCCGAAAACATAGTCTGATACTTATCATTGTTGAAACAATTCATGCTTGTCATAGAAAAGCATAAAGGAAGAAATCTCTCTGATCACTAAGAGGCAGCTACCCTTAAGATTTTTTTTTTTATATTTGCTTCCACTGTGTTTTTGTTGTGCACACTTAACAAAAATCTCAGTGCTTTTCAGTTATAATTTCATAACCACTTTCTCACTATTTCAGATTCTTTGGAAGCATCTTTTCTAATGTATCATGATATACTGTTGAGTGAATGAATAATCAGTTATTCCAAAGGAGATGCATTCTGAGGATGGTCTTAATTAAAGGGGGATAAGTAGACACACCCTTATTTGTATAAAAATATACATGTATGTGTGTATTCACACACATAAAGATATGCACACATACATGTATGTGTGTGTATATACATCCCTCTTTAATTGAAGCTTAACTTCAAGAAAAGGCAAAAAGAAAATATACATATTATGTTTATATACATATACACATATGTATCTATTGCATATGTGTGCATGTGTTGTGTGTTTGTACATATATATACACATAGATACTCCTGTCTGTCTCTTCTTGAGGTTCACTCAAGTTAAAATTCTTTAAGCAAAGTACATTGCAGTTCATTGGGGTTAGCTGTGCCTCTCTTCCCCCTTTTGCAGGAGGGCTTGGGTAGCCTGGTCTCAGGAAGCCTGCTGTGGAGGTCTCTGCTATTCCACACATGTGCTTCTTCAAATCCCAAGTCTCCAGCCCCCCACATGTGAGCCCGTGTCAAGATTCTGCATAGTGTTAAATGGACCTTTTAACCTGTTTCTCTGAGATGATGAATTATGCTAGTCGGGACATCTCCACCAGTCCTTCCAGAGGAGAGCCCTAAACTGCGATTTATCGGTACTTGTCACAGATGAGTGCTATTTACTTATGAGGCCTGCATTAGTGCCAGGTCAGTGGAAAAGCCTTTCCGTCCCCTGATTCACTGGGCAGCACTTGTCCAACATTAATGTTCATAGACAGAGCCAGGAGCACAATTTCGCAGCCTGGATGCTCCTTTAGTTCACATTCAGTCGGCCATGCCATGCTTTGCAGTCACCCATCCCAGCTTCTCCATTACTTGGACGCCCAGCCTTGCTGCTTTGCTCATCACTCGTGACTAGAAATGACGTCCTTTAATGCAACCTGAGTCCCGAGTTTGAATGCAGGTTCCCCCTGCGTGACTTGGTGATATTTGAGAAAGGCATGCATATTGCCTTTCTGTGCTTTAGTTCCCTCAGCTTCTGACTTAGTCTGTTCAGGCCATGGTAACAACAATACCATATGTTGGGTGGCTTGTAAACAACAGATACTTATTTCTCACGGTCTGGAAGCTGGGAAGTCCAAGATCCAGGCACTGGCAGATTCATCATCTGGCGAGGGCCCATTCCTCATAGATGCTGTTTTCTCACTGTGTCCTCATGTGGCAGAAGGGATGAGGAGTCTCTTCAGGGCCTCTTTTATGAGGGCACTAATTCCATTCACGAGGGCTGTGCCCTCACAACCTAATCACCTCCTGGACACTCCACCTCCTGACACCTCACGATGGGGTTAGGTTTCAACATAAAAATCTGGGGGAGACACAAACATTCAGCCCATGGCAACTTCTTAACAGGAATAAGAGTAAACTCCCCCTTAGTGAGTTGTTCGGAAGATTCAGTAAGGTGATACCTGAGGGAAAACACTGTAAAATGAAGTAGTATACCATGTGTATTTATTATTTTAATATATGATATAACTCCACTGATACTTGATTTACATAAATCAGAAACCACACCCGATAATACTTTTTTTTTTTTTTTTCAGTGAAAAAGTATTAACTAAACTTGCTTGGTCAGTGAAGTGAGTGTGCCCTTAACTTCCTGATGCCAGCATTATAAACAGTGTCTGTAGTTGCCTTTATTGGGGGAAAAAAATCACGTGGCTACATTAGCAAATACTGGGTCCTTTAATGCGTAGCTTTCAATGCAATTGTAAAATTGTCAGAAATGATAAAGTTCTATTTTTCTTAAATGAAATAAGTGGAGAATTGTTCATTGACTGGCCCTGCGGTGAGCTCCTGGATCCAACAGTTTTGATGAAACGTAGACATGCTCGTCTCTGTTTCCAGGGAATATTAGCTCTGTGCCGCTGGTGGTGGAGCTCTAAAGAGGAAGAGTGGCAAGTAGGGTAGATACAAGGTGACCTTTCGTGAAGGCAGTGACATTTAGGGCAACACAGTGACCACTGAGTAGCATTATGTGAAAGATGTCGATTTGTGACTGCAGGGGACATAGTTTATTGTAGAATGTTGGGGAAGTACAGAAAAGCATAAAGAAAAAAAAACAACTGTATTGCAGACATGCAGGTGAACTTTGGTTGTATATCTAGGTATTTATTCAGGGTATTTGTGCAGTATCTCCTGTGGATCAAGTGCTGGGATGCATCAGTGACCAGAATGAAATTCCTGCCCTCATGCAGCTGGTGTCCTACAGGGAGTGGAGGAAGACAGGCAATAAACGAGTGATGAATCCTACAGAGAAAAATAAAGGGAGAAAGGCAGTGACAGAAGTAGGAGATCACGGGGGTGGAAAGAGGAGTCTGATCTTCTTTTAATAGCTAGTGAAGGAAGGATTCATTTGTAAAGGGCAGTTGGGCAGAGATCTCAAGAAAGAGGGAGTAAACTATGTGGATATCTGCAGGAAAAGTATTTCAGATAAGAAAACAGCAAGTGCAAAGGTCCTGAGGCAAGAATGTGCCTGAAATGTTGCTGCAGCCGCAGATCAGAGTGACTGGAGCAGAGTGAACCGGAGGGGAGAGCTGGAAAGTAGGAGAAGCAATAGGGTCAACTCCTGCCCCTGGAACGTCTTCCCTTCTCCGTGGGATGCTGTCTTTATTTATGTATAGAACCCCACATAGGAATGCCAGCTGATATGTGGAAAATAATGGAAAATGTCAGTTGGAGATAAGGGAGGTGACAACTTCCACAGCCTTGGCCTTTGTGTTTTCAGTTGAGCCCATCTCCATGGATGCAGTGTATGGTGATGGAGACAGCATGGGTGTTGGAATTGTAGGACTTGTGTTCAGTTCTTGACTGTGTCATGGCCAGCCCTGCATCCTTGGGCGGATCACTTAGCTTCTTGGAGCCTCAGTTTCTTCACCTATAAAAAGTAACTAATACAGAGTTTTGAGAGACTTATAATGCATAGTATGTACTCAGTCCAAGCCATTTTGCCTGTATCTATTGATATAGGGAATTGCTATAGTTTTTCTCATGATGGAAAGAAATATGGTCCGGTACAGCTAACTCTCAATTATTCTTTCTTAGATGCTGCTGTTTCATGTAGAACCATATGGTTCGATAAAGAAGCCAAAAGACACATGTGGCCATTTAAATTTAAATTCATTGAAATTAAATAAAATTAAATGCCCAATTCCTCAGTCATACTAGTGATATTTTAAGCGGTCAGTAGCCCATGTGGCTACTGTTTTGGGCAGTGCAGAACAGAGACCGTTTCCAGCATCACTGAAAGTTCTTTTTTTTTTTTTTCTGAGATGGAGTCTCACTGTGTTGCCCAGGCTGGAGTGCAGTGCCGTGATCTCGGCTCACTGCAAACTCTGCCTCCCGGGTTCACACCATTCTCCTGTCTCAGTCTCCTGAGTAGCTGGGACTATAGGCGCCTGCCACCACACCCGGCTAATTTTTTTGTATTTTTAGTAGAGACGGGGTTTCACCATGTTAGTGAGGATGGTCTCGATCTCCTGACCTCGTGATCCGCCCGCCTCGGCCTCCCGAAGTGCTGGGATTACAGGCGTGAGCCACTGCGCCCGGTGCATCACTGAAAGTTTTATTGGATGGTGCTGCCCTACAGCAAGTGTCAAGCTTCTGGCTTATTCCGAGCTCTTGTCCGTGTATAGGGAAAGCGATATTACCTTTCTTTATGGTAGCGTTCATGATTCATACCAGGAGGACAGTCACATTGGGGAGGCGGCAAGGTGGGATTTCAGAGCCCCATGACAGGTTTTCTGAATCAGAATTTCTGTAGGTGAGGCCCAGGGATCTGCCTCTTTAACCACTTCTGTGATTCTGATGCAGGCTAAAGTCTGAGATTTGAAGCTCTAGAGGGCATTGTCAGAATTCATTAAGGCATGTAGCCCATCCTAAAATGCTCAGATGATGCAAGCTACAGAATTGCAGAATATTAGTACTAATTGCGTATTGCTTTGGTGGATCACTTCCCTTCATCATGGTCCACTTGAGATTAAACTAATTTGTTGGGCTCTGTGAACTCCCCTGGAGACAGCATTTCATGTGCTCTAATAAAAGCTGCCAACATGTTATTTGTGCTTTCAAAATATTCCTGAAATAAATGGTGGTGTGTGTTGGTTTATTAGATTTATTTAAAGAAATAAGCCCAATACCCAATGGCCTACAACGTACCTCGAAAAAAAATTCAACAAACCAACCGCAGAATTGAATGAAACTGCAGTGGCCACAGTTTTCTTAAAAGAATGTGCCAGATGGGCGCTGGCCACAGGGGATTACTAGACCAAGAAGATAAACAAGATTAAAATGGAATTATTTCTCATTCCAAATCAGGATTTTCCGCCGTGTTTGCAGCAGCGACTCTGAGGGAAATGTGGCCTGCAAAGAGTTTGCCGTCATGGTGCCTGTTGTGTGTTTGTCCAGTGATAAATCAGTGGATTTATGGATTTAATTTCCCCTTATTGCCAACTCCCTTCCTATCTGAAGATACGAATTTAAAAGTTAGGGTGTGTATCTACAGGTAGTAAAATACCATTTTGTTCTTTCTCAGTGGCTGAATCCTGTATGGAATGAAAATCACAGGAAAATCTTGTTAAAGATGCGTCAATGCATTACGCTGCAGAGATTCATGTGCAGGAGACTAGCTGGCTATGCACTAGCTCTGTCCTGGGAAGGGCTTCGTTCTAACAGTTGTTTTCTCTGGAAGGTGATGGGTGACTCAGTCTTTTCAGATCGCATCCACACCCGTGGTAGCTGCCCCAGCATTTTGGTCTGGCTCCTCCAACTTTTTTTTTTTTAAACCATACCAATGAATGGACAGCATAGGGTTTTCCTAGGAAACCAAGCTCCTTCCTTTTCCGAATGCTGAGCAACACTTTTAGGGGTTTAGCTTAGGGTAGTTCCCATTCGAAACTCTCCTCAAGGGTAATTAAAACTGTTCAGCTTTACCCCCCTGTAGTCTGCAGTTTCTTGCTTTGGAAAATGTTCCTCCCTCATACCTCATCCAGAGACCTCTACTGTGTTAGGATTCTCATGGTTACACATGAATGAAATTGAGTTCGGGGTGGCTTACATACAAAGCCAAGTTATTGTGCCCCGTAATTTGAAAGTTCATTGTTGGATTTCAGGCACGGCTGCATCCAGGCTTGCCCTCGCTTTCTCCTCTCTCTTGGCTGTAGCTCCTTTGGCACATTGGATTTATCCTCAGAGATGCTTTTATCACGTGACTGGGAAGATCTTCTCCAGCAGTTCCAAGCCAACCTCTTCCTAATAGGGCCATGTGGAGAGAGAACCCTTTCTCTCTGGCATCCACATGCAAACAGGAAGGGTTTTTACCAAGCTGTGAGGGTCATGCATCCATTCCTTGATGCATTGCTGTGGCAAGGAGGGTGAGCTCACAGTGGCCAGCCTGGCTGGGGATGTGGTCAGCCATGCCTGGACCTTAGGTAAATGGTTTGCTTAGAAGAAGGGGGAAGCCTGTGGGACAGACAAAACAGAGGTCCTCTCCACCACTCCAGGCAGGGCATGTCCAAGCCTCCCATCAGCTTTCGTTTGCATGGAGTTCTCATAGCTCAGCTTACCCCTCTCCTTGCTTGAGGGAGCTTCGTTCTTATTTGCTGCCTTTGGTTCTAGCGTGGGCCTATCAAGCAATCTTATAGGTGTGAAATCCTTTGCCCACACCTGACCTCAGTGATGGTGGCCTCCTGGAGTTGCCACGGAAACCCCACGATGTCAGGGACTGTTCTGATTCTGGTTTGTAGGACCTGGGAGACCTTACTGACCTTTCCGGTGAAGGAGTTACACACTTGCAACCTGACTGTGCCCCTCCCTGGCTGTGTGAAGTTAACTTTTCTGAGCCTCACATTTTTCATCTTTCAAATAGGGCCAATAATCCTAGCTATATTAGAAGGCTGTTGCGAGAATTAAGCCAAATTTGGGACAGAAAGCTTGCTTAGCCTGTTGCCTGGCATATGGTCAGTGCCCATCCCTGGTGGCTCTGATCCTCCAGTGTCCATCTTCTCTCTTCCGGTGGCTGGCATGCATGCTTCTGCTGAGGCAGATGGATGGATTTCCGGTTCTAAAGATAGCTAGGTAGTTCAGGGAGGTGGTCAGTTGTGCTGTTAAGCATGAGGGCTCTGGATCAAGACTACCCAGGTGAATCTAGGCTCTGGCTCTTACCAGCTGTGTATCCTCAGGCCAACCCCCAAATCTTCTGTGCTTAGTTACTTCACTTGAGAAATAAAATAGGGAGTAATGAGGATTACATCAATTGAGATGTTTTATGCACTTGGAATGATACCAGTACTTAGTACGTGATTGATATGTTAATTACTACTTGTGCCAGTGCTAGGCTTCCCTTGTGCCTTTCTGGCTTTCCAGACCTGTCAGAGTTGAGACTAGACAGGCGCCCTGCTTCTCCCTGACTGTGGGATGTGCGCCTTCAGCAGTTCACCTGATATTAGGAAACCTGTCCATTCTGCCATGTGAAGGTTTCCCTGGAAATACCTTTTTCTGGCTCAGAGTATTTCTTTATTTACAACTGAGCAGTGGCCCATGTCAGTCATATCAAGACATCAGAATAGCCTGTTTCTGTTTCACTTATTTCTCAAACCTTTATTAAAGTGTGATATGCATGTGTATAAAGTACATGAATAGAATTGACTTACCACAAAGTGAGTACCCCCATGTAACCATCCCTGATTTGAAGACACAGAATATTACTGTTACTCCAAAAGCCTCGCTCATGCTCCCCTAATTGTATTCTCCTGACTCCTTTCACCTCCCTTCTTTCCAGAGGATACTGCTGTTTTAACTTTTCATCATATGTTAGTTTTGCCCTTTTTTGAACTTTATATAGATGGATAGATTAACTCACACAGTTTATATTCTTCTATGTCTGGCCTTTTGTCAATCATTGTTATGTAGGTAATATTATCTCTGGTAATGCATAGCAGTTTTTGTGTGTGTGTGTGTAAAATTCCATTATGGGAACATACCACAATGTCCATTGGATTAATACTCCTGGTGGATATTTGAGTTTTTTCAAGTGAGGGTTGACTATTTCTGTTTATGAACATTCCTGTTGAGGTCCTTTTGTATTCCTATACTCATTTCCATTGGGTAAAATCCTAGGGTTGGAGTTGCTGGACTGTGAGGTTCATGTGCTTATCTTCAGCTCCTATTGCCAAACAGTTTTCTGCAGCGGCTGTACCACTTTAGTGCTGCCCTCCTGCCAGCAGTGCGCAGGAGTTCCAGTTGCTCCACATCTTTTCTTATGCTCAGTATGGCCATTATCTTTTAGTTTTTAGGCATTCTGGTATATTTTGGCCTATGGGTATCATATTTTGTAAAGTACCTATTCCTACCTCCTGTGTCTTATTTTTAATTGGATTATCTGTCTTTTTCTTGTTGATTCATGTAAGTTCTATATGCAAGCTGTTTTTTTTTTTTTTTTTTTTTTTGAGACCGAGTCTCGCTCTGTTGCCCAGGCTGGAAGGCAGTGGCTCAATCTTGGCTCACTGCAAGCTCCGTCTCTTGGGTTCACACCATTCTTCTGCCTCAGCCTCCTGAGTAGCTGGGACTATAGGCGCCCACCACCATGCCCTGCTAATTTTTTTTTGTATTTTTAGTGGAGACGGAATTTTACCATGTTAGCCAGGATGGTCTCATCTCCTAACCTCGTGATCTGCCAGTCTCAGCCTCCCAAAGTGCTAGGATTACAGGCGTGAGCCACCGCGTCCAGCCCGTTGGTTTTAAATGATGCAAGTATCTTCTCTCTCACAATGTGGCTTGACTTCTCACTCTCTTTTTGGTGTTTTTTTGAGGTGGGAGATGCTTTATGAATTTTATTCTTTGCATGCTCATTCCCTTACACATTTTAAAGCAAGATCTGGGAAAATGTGGTTTTCTTCCTCTTGTTGAGCAGGATGTACAGCTCTACATGGCATTGTTCTAGCTTCAACCAACACTTCTCTAGCTGGGAAACTTGTCTTTCTCCCCTGAATTGCTGCTGCTTTATGATAAAAAAGAGCCACTTTCTCTCACCTTTGCCCCTGGCTTACATGTTAGACCACTTTTTAAAAGACTCTAAGTCACTGACTTGTTGGATCATATTTCAGACGATGGAACCAGATGTGCCATGTTTTAAAGAAAAGCAACAAGCCAATTTAGTATTTCCTTTAACCATTTTCCCCTAAAAATGGTTATATGATGAGCAGGCCTTGGAAAGAATAAAAGGAGGTAAGGGTTAAAATACATATAATTTATAGCCATTTATTAAACAACAGTATTACTTGTAAAGAGCATTCATCAATCCTTTAGCTAAGCACATGACATGGAGAAACTCATTGTGACTTGGTAAACTCTATGAAACTTGCCTCATTAATAACCTCATTTCATAGATTGGATAAGTGAGGTTCAGTTTCTAAGGTTACGTAGTCAATAATCTTGTTGAAGCCAAGACTCAAGCTGGGTTCTGTTGGACCCCATAGCTCAGTACTCTACTGCATTGCTCTGCTGGTGAGGATGTATCCTTGCTTTTTGCAGTTTGCATTAAGCTAATCAAACCACATTTCAAGCTCTCTGCTATGAATAGTTCAGTACTGAGGAAAAATTGGGTAGCTTCTCCTTCCCCAGTTCTCCATCACAGAAATAAATAAATGAAGTCAACTGTCATCTTAGTAGCTTTTCAAGTTGTTGACTAAAACATCATTCCAGATGACATTGTGTCCTATTCCCCTGGTACAGTTAGTTAGGAGAGCCTGGAGGTTCTGGGTAAACCATGAGGGACTTCAATAACCTGGCTTAGAATTCTGTATGTAAAGATCATTGTGAGTCCAGATTTTCCATCTAAATGTAGCCTGGTGTCCAGGCTTGGCAGCAAATGACTGCCAGGTCTCAGGAGAGGCTAGTGATTTGATTCTCTGGCTGCTTCTGGACCCTCTCTGTATTCATTGGTTAAAGACCCTGGCTTTATACCCCACTGGCCAATTGTTCACAAGTAAGAGGGATTCAAAGTAGAGAGTGAGAATTGGCTGTGGCTGGGAAGATAGGGCCTTTAGAAGGGGAAGCAGTGTGTAGGATTCAGGACACTGTGCTGGTCTTTCTATGTTGTGGGCAGCTTATTGTCGAGATCTGGGACACAGTCAGGATTGGGTATGTCCAAGGGTTCCAAGTCTCTTAGGTTCTTGGCTTATGTTTGGAAAGGAGTAATAGGTATGCTGCCATTACTTGTTCTTTCAAAAGTCAGTAGCAGTGTGCACTGAGCCACAGACTTTACCAAAATTGAGATAGAAGCTGCCTTTACATTGTGGAGTTGTGTGCATCGAAGGAGAAAATCACACAGAAGCTGAGGACTGCGCCTGGCTCCCTGTTGCTGAGTGAAGCACCATCAATGCTCTTGGGACCATAACAGTGGTGAAGTTAAGTCTCTCTGGGATTGTT
Source organism: Piliocolobus tephrosceles (assembly GCF_002776525.5). Taxonomy (NCBI): domain Eukaryota; kingdom Metazoa; phylum Chordata; class Mammalia; order Primates; family Cercopithecidae; genus Piliocolobus; species Piliocolobus tephrosceles. The sequence goes on from NC_045437.1 coordinate 152,569,055, forward strand.
ACAGCTCACTGATTTGTCATTTGGAGGGAACTCTTGCTGCTTCCCTTCTCTCTTTAACCAGAGGGTCTTTTCTTATTGTGCTTCTTCTTGATTATTGATTACCTCTTGCAATGGGACTTCCCTTTGCATTTAACTTGAAAATAGTATTTTCTCAATTTTATGGCTTGTGACTTCTACCCGCCCATTGCTTCTCTCCCCATGTAGGTACCGCCTAAAGCACAAACAGCTGTTTTCTGGGTAATTTTCCACATTGCATTTAGCAGTAGTGAAGGGCTCTGGGAATGATTGCCCTAGCCTGAACCAGCCGTCCATAGACACAACTACAGTGGCAGCATAAAGATTGGCTGTTTAGGGAGTTCAGAGCTTAGTAATTGCGGGGAGCAATTTGCTTTCTCTCTTCACTAGTGTCTGTCTAGAGACAATTGCAGAAACTTTTAGAGACATCTGAGAAAATCTTGTCCTTGAAGTTGGAGATTAAAAACGGAAAGTGTAGTTTCTTCCATTTGTTAACTAGTCCCTATCAATTTCACTAAATGTTTGCCCTCTGCAATCTCAGGGAGATGATTCTGAGTATATTTTTTTCCAGTTGGGTAGGATGGGGGAGAACAGAAGCCTCAAGGGTACTTAAGGACCCTTTCCCAGCACTGTCACTGCAAGGAAGTCTCATCGAGTCCTGAGGCAGGAGCACGCCTCTGTGTGGAGGCGCTTCTGGTGGTGTTTGGTTTAGTTTGCCTCCTGCAAGTTATGACCAGAAGGTCTGAGTCCAGGAGGAAAGGCATGATGAGCAGGACATACGGTCAGTCTTGGGACGGGACCCCGGTTGTCTTCTGACAGGGAGCTTTAGGGCAGAAACAATTTGCACCATGGCAGCCAAGTGGGGACTTGTATGTCCCTATAATGCTTGGGTGATGACCTCGGAGGCAGTGGTCTGAAGAACTGTGGGCTGGGAGCCTGCAGGACCAACTGAAGAGCGGTGTGACCCTGGGTGCCGCCCATTTTTCTTCCAGGTTCGCAGTGTGTTTTTGTTAAGGATGGCACTTGTAGAATATAAACATCAAGAAATTAAGGAAATTCTCCAGCACCTCCTGTCGCCTTTTAGTAAGCTCTTGTAAAGTGATCACTACAAGAGCCAATAATTGTTGAACTGAATAGAATTTGTGTAGTTCTTCCTTTAAAGTACCTATTTTCTGCTGTTGTCTTTTGAGATAATGACGTATGTTAATTCATACTGTGAGTGAAACAGTGGTCTGTTTGTCTTCTTACTGCAAAATTCTATCCTAAGGTTGTTGGGGGGACTTGGTTCTCTTTGTGGCTGAGACTTGGTACCTGGGTCCCTGTCACTGGCTTTACCCCCCACCCACCTGCTCTGCGATTGGATACACTCAAACTGTATTCTATCTCCCTTTGCTGTTCTAGGCTGCAGTCTCCCCTGGATTTTGGTGAGGCTGGTCCTCCCTCATTCTGCCTCCCTGGGAGGTACACTAGCAGGGCTGCTGCAGCCACCATGGCCCTAGTAAGAAATAGAAGGAAGGGCCCCTCTGGGTGAGTGCAGAACTGCTCCAGGGTGCTTGGTTACTGTGTGCAGTGCAGATGGAATTTCAGCCTTCATTAGTTTCCTGACCTGGCATTCTTGTGCAGTGAGTGACCTATACAACCATCCATGGCAGCCCTGTGGACTCAGGGCAAGAGCAACACATAGATGTTCAAGAAACATTCGTTCCCTACATCCCTTCTTACTCATAGTATAAATTCACTCTTCTGAGAAGAGAGTTGCCAAATTTAGAATGTTTTTGAGGCCATGTGATATAGTGGGAAGTGTCTGACCTTTAAAAACGAATGGACCTAGATTTAGATCCTGCCTGGCTTTGTACTTTGGCACTTAGCCAAGTGTGTGAACTCAAGCAGGTTCCCTAACATCTCCGCACCTCATTCCCTTTATCTTTAAAATGGTAAAAACAGCATGGGCCGCCTAGGGTGGTGAAGAACATTAAGAGATGTAGTCTGTTTAGAGCAGGATGGACAAACTCAGCCTACAGCCTGCTCCAGCTGAGACCATCTTGTTTAGAATGATTTTTAAAGGAGGGGTTAAAAAGACGAATGTGTGACAGCATCTGTATATGGCCTACAAAACCTAAACTATTTACTATTTGGCCCTTTACAGGAAAAAAAAAAAGGCATTGTGCTGACCCCCACTTTGGAGGGTGAGCCCTGCCTGGCACAGAGTAGTGGCTCTACATGTGGTCTTCTCCCCTCTAACAAACATCTCCCTAGGGCTCTTCCATGCCTGAAGAATTGGTGCAAAAGGCTTCCATTACCAAGATCGGACACAAAGGTCAAGGCGAGCCTGAAATGCGGATCTATTCAGAATGGAAGCCACGGCTGCCCCGTGTTTCCTATCTTTTTCCTATCTTGAAGTGGAAACCTCACTGAGGACCTTCTGTGCTCATAGTTACCACAGATGTGAGTGGCTCTTGATAATTTCTAATAAATAACCATGTTTAAGCTGAATATGAGTGGGCCATTTTTCTGACGGTCTTTAAACTGGTTATTTATTTTCTTGGAGAAATATAACCCAAAATGGTTTGGTAATGAACTGCTGCTATTGTTAGGGGACTTGTTCACATTATGGTGAAGGAGATTTATGTTCCCAGGTGGATTTTAGCTGTGAAAGATTCAGGAATAATGTGGTCCTCTAAAGAGCAGAGAGACAATGTTAATAAGCGCAAAAGGTCTGTGTTGCTGTGGTTGAACATGTGTTCATAATTTATTTAATATTTTCTCCATTTCTGTCATCAGGTATAATCATTGTGTGGAAGAAGAATGCAAAGACCAGCAGGAAGGCAAGCAATGACCAAAATCAAATTTGCATCTAATTTTAGTGAAGCAGGCCCCAGGTTTCTTAACGTGTGTGTGTCTGCCAGTAACCTGCTTGGCTGTAGGGTCCGATCTGTGCTTGTGCTGCTGCTGGGGACAGAGGCACTTTAGTCTGGGGCAATTCGCATATCGGACTGTGGGCTGATGCACATTAGCGAGTTGGTCTCCATACATTGAAAACTGGCCCTCCCCGGAACCTGTGTAAACAAACGCTGTATCAGCAAGACTCCTGCTTTATCCTCTGCCCACTGCCCATCTCTACCCAGGAGCCATGCAGAGGTCCAGTGTCATAGCGAGGTTGGTGTGGGGCCAGCTGTTCCATCATCCTGTAGTTCCCAGAACTTCCCTTAAGTCACAGAACTTGCCACTTCTTTGAACTTACCCCTCCTTTCTCAAAGAGGAATCATTTGCACACAGGTGTTAGTGACCTCAGTGGAATTCACTAAATATTTTGGGAGGACACTTAAGAACTAGCAGAGACCAGGCACGGTGGCTCAGGCCTGTAATCCCAGCACTATGGGAGGCCAAGGTGGGCAGATCACTTAAGGTCAGGAGATTGAGACCAGCCTGGCCAACACAGCGAAACCCTGTCTGTACCCAAAAATACAAAAATTAGCCAGGTGTGGTGAGGTGTACCTGTAGTCCCAGCTACTTGGGAGGCTGAGATGGGTCTTAACCTCACACATTCCACAACAGACACTCTCAAAATTTGTAATTAAATGTGTATTTTCTCCTTTCATGAGGTCACTCCGCCACCTAAGGGCCCTTCCCATTGACTGGCTTTCCCCTGATCTTACCGTAGTGCAGAGCCAGGCCCAGCACCTTCCTCATCCTTCTGTCCCCTTTCTTCCAGATGTCTCTTAGGATTTCAGTTCTTCTTCCCTCTTTACTCCCTGTGTTCACTCATATTTTGGCACAGAAAGCTCAGTTTCCCTGGGCTTTATCAAGGGTGGTACTTTCCTTTAAAAGAATGTTAGTTGCCAAGAGGAGTCATAATTTCTCCATGTAGCAGCTTTGATTCAACTAATACCTATTCTGAGTCTCTGCTAGTTATGTGAGTCTGAGTCGGGTGCAGCAGAGTTCACCTTTTGGGAGCTGATGGTCTAGAACTTGGTGAAACCTGTGGCCAATTTGGGGTGGTAGGCTATCGTGGTGCACAGAGGGAGCAGTTGGACAGAGCCAGATTTGAATGCTGGCTCTTGTGTTTCCTGCCTTGTGTCACCTGGAACAGGTTATGTAACTTCTCTGAGCCACAGTTTCCTCAGCTACAAAATGTAGAGGCCACCACTATGCTTGCAAAGTCGTTGCGATGATATTGTGGAATAATCTATGTAAAGCGCAGAGCGTGGTGCTTGGCAGGCCATGGATGTTCAGTAAACATTCATTTGCTTCCCACTGTAGGTGGAGCACAGGCTCAAGTTGCAGTTTCTTGGTTTCCCCTTAGAAAACGGCAAGGTACCATTACCTCCCCTAGGACTTTGGTCCTTGCTCTGCTGCCCACTGGGTCTATTTCAGGTCTGTAGTAGAAAATATTTTCACATTGACTATGCTTGTTTTCTTGGTCACTGTCTCTTCCTTGAATGCTATTTGCAGAATATTTTCGTTCCCTTTTACCTCTACACTAGTTCTTTTTGTTTTGTTTTGTTTTTGAGACAGGGTTTTACTCTGTCACCCAGACTGGAGTGCAGTGGCATGATCTTGGCTCACTTCAACCTCCACCTCCTGGGTTCAAGTGGTTCTCCTGTCTCAGCCTTCCAAGAAGCTGGGACTACAGGTGTACATCACCACACCTGGCTAATTTTTGTATTTTTTGGTGGAGACAGGGTTTCACTGTGTTGGCCAGGCTGGTCACAATCTCCTGGCCTCAAGTGATCTGCCCACTTCAGCCTCCCATAGTGCTGGAATTACAGGCCTGAGCCACCACGCCTGGTCTCTGCTAGTTCTTAAGTGTCTCACCTTTCATCCTTTCCTGACTGAGGCCGACAGGCATGCCATAAATTCAGGAGGCAGACACTCTGGTGGAAGTTTGTCACTTTAGGCTTGGATCCCTTATAACATGTGAGTGATCTGGGAGCTGTTATAGTCTCTTTATCCAACTCTGAGGAAGGATCCAGGAGCAAGTGTTGAGGAGCAAAGGTAGGGAAGAAGATCATGAGGACACAGAAGCTCCACTGGGAGGTAGAGGCAAAGCAGGTAGAGTCTCTGAGGATAAGCCTTATCCCAATCAAAGATACCCACTTGGGGGCCAGGTGCAGTGGTTCATGTCTGTAATCCCAGCACTTTGGGAGGCCGAGGTGGGCAGATCATGAGGTCAGGAAATCAAGACCATCCTGGCTAACATGGTGAAACACACACACATACACACACAAATTAGCTGGGCGTGGTGGCGGGCGCCTGTAGTCCCAGCTACTCAGGAGGCTGAGGCAGGAGAATGGCATGAACCTGGGAGGTGGAGCTTGCAGTGAGCCAAGATTGTGCCACTGCACTCCAGCCTGGGTGACAGAGTGAGACTCCATCTCAAAAAAAAGAGGTACCCACCCACTTGGAGGGAGCCCCATCCCCAAGGAAATGTGGCAGGTGCCTCAGTGGACCAGATTTAACATGAGGAACTGAGCCTCACATCCTTACCTGAGGGCATCCCAGCCTGTGCCCCTGTAGATGCCCACATCTGCACTGCACACTTGCAGTTGGATTGTGAAGTGGCTTTTTCACAAGTTCTGTATCTATCCAGAGCGTAAAAGGTCTACGCACCTAATGCATCTGCAGTCAGTTCTTGGCACTTTTCTGGGCAGCTTTAGTCAAATGGGAACCCCTGGGATTTTAGAGCCCACTTCAGAGAGGAGCTAGAGTCTAGTGCAGTATTTCTGGGTTTTCTCCTTTGGTGCTTGGTCTGGCACTAGGCACTGCTGAGTCAAAAGTAGATGATATCATACCTCTGAGGAGGCCGGCCGAGTCTCTCCATGCCAGGGACCGGGAAGAAGAAACTAGAGATTTCCTCTGGCCCAAATGGTGTTGGGGAGTCCCAGGATCATTTGGAAGCTAAAGAAGGGACCTTTAATGGCTGACTTAGAACCTGGCAGCTTTTCTCCAAACAAACATTTCTGTTTGCATTATCACCTTATTATGAAGGCATCACCTCCTTCCTGCTGGGTCTGTTCCCACTGATAGCAGGAGTGTGGGCCCATCAGGAGCTGATGTAGACGTTCCCAGGCAGGACGCCTGCAGACAGCTGGATGGACTGCAGTGGCAGTCAATAGATAATGAGAAATCCATCACACATGCGTGTTTGCTTGCAGCTCCGAGCCACATGTGTTAAGCTGTGAGTAATGTGATTACTTAAGTGGCATTTTATTTACACTTTTGCACAGAGCAGTGGCTGCCGCTTTTCCAATGCAGCTATCACCTAGCTTTGATTTTTAAAAATCTTCTCAGAGTCAGAATGGCAGCATCACAAATATACTAATCCAGGGGAAACTGGTGGTAAAGTTTGAAAATTCTGTTATCAGCTTAAGGCAGAGGATATACTGGGGTCAACTACAAAATATAGTTACCATTTCTTGGTGCATCCTATGTGCTGGGTGTTTGGCATATAAGTCTCAAATAATCCTCCCATTAACCCCGACAGAGTAGGCACCATTGCCCTCATTTTCAGATGAGGAAGCTGAAGCCTAGGAAGGTTAAATGTTTGTCCAGAATCACTTAGGCAATGGCTATAGAAACATCAAGAAAAGTTACAAGTTAAAAAACTGCCATAGCTGTTCATATATTTCATGTTTTAGACCAGGAAGCAGAACTGTTGATTTTAGCTCCAGGCTGGGCTAAGAGCTGAGTTTTGTGAAGAGAGACGTGAGAAACGGACATCCGAGGCTGTGATGGGCAGCTCGACAATAACCCACACAGCGTTGTTCCCAAATAATTCCAGCAGGCAGCCCTGACAAGGTGCCTTCAATTCTAGCTGTGACTTGTGTGTCTCGCTGGTAAATTAGATGAGAGAGCTGAGCCCCGAATGCTTGAATAAATCGAACCACAATTTGGATATTTTGCAGGAGCTGTCACTGCCTTGTGGGTAAACATGATTTCTGGGGCTTTCTCCTGCATATTTCTGGCATGGGCCATGGGCTATGTGTTGGTGGGTGAGCTGAGGATCACTCCTTGCTTATTTCAGATCTTTCATTTCTTAATAGGGTAGCAGAAATGTCAGGACAAAAGAAATAAATGAATGGGTGACACTATTTGCCATCCCAGAAACAGGCTAATTATAAGGGTTTGTGGTTCCATTCAGCTGCCTGGAAACATTCCTGGACTTTATCCATGATCATGGCCCAAGAAACTCTTCATTTTTACTTCTCACGTCTGGGATGTAGATACTTTTCTCAGAGTGTATGCCACTGGTGTCCAGGGACCTTATACTGCAGATTTTAGTGCTGTGTGAATTCATGTAAAAATGATTTTACTTTTCTGGGGTACAGTTTCCCAGATTATAATGTTAGGGTGGTGCTGGTGTCTTCCTTATACCTACCCCAGAGGACTTTAAATGAACGAGTCAATGATTGAAATAGATAATGAGAAATCCATCACACATGCGTGTTTGCTTGCAGCTCCGAGCCACATGTGTTAAGCTGTGAGTAATGTGATTACTTAAGTGGCATTTTATTTACACTTTTGCACAGAGCAGTGGCTGCCGCTTTTCCAATGCAGCTATCACCTAGCTTTGATTTTTAAAAATCTTCTCAGAGTCAGAATGGCAGCATCACAAATTGAAATAATAAATAAATGAATGAATATATAGACAATATATGAATTTTAGAAGTAAGCCATGTTTTGTTTTAAGTGAAAAGTAGTAAAGTAGAAAGAGGAAGAAACCGTTCATATTCCCATAACCATTGTTACCATTTTGATTTTTCTCTAATCCTTTTCTGTATTCCCTTCTCTTCTTCTTACAGTGGGTCATGGGCACTAGGTAAGGATGGCTGAGGCTCCCAGCACGTTGGTGGAGGTGGCCGTTCTTCCTTTGCAGGCCTCTGAGCCCTGGGAGGAGGGGATTGGTACACTGGGGCTGTGTTTACGAGGTGGATGAAGTAATCACTGTGGCATCTTTAGTCTTCTTTCTTATTGTTTTTCTGTTTTCTTCTCATGTCTTCCTATGTAACTTTCCCCTAAGAGTCTTCAACTTGCAAGAGAACATAATTTTGCCAAAGGATTTGGTCTTGGTAATTTGTTCAAGAGATTCTGTTTTAGTAGTTCTGGGCATCATGAGAAAAATCCAACTTGAATCTTTCTTTAATATTCATAAGTTATTTAACAGGAAAGGGGTTTTTAAAGATCTAGAACATCATTACTGTTTGTGTTTGTGTTAGGTCCTTACAATTTGGAAGCAAAAATGAAAAGAAAAGCAAAAGTAGCTTATTGCTTTAGTCTGCCTTGAATTCTTTCAGTGCATTCCAGTCCTTGCTAGTCTGAAAATTGCTCCTACTTTATTTACACAGAGCTTTTAGGCATATTTGATTTATCATTTGACATGTTTAGAATCACAGAATGTTAGGACTGGAAGGGACTTGCAATGTTATTAACATTCCTATTGTTTCTCCAAATAATAAATGAAAAGAAAACATAAAAGTGTTCCATGGTTTCTGCCAGCTGAGTGCTCCCTACAAGAAATAAATATGTCCTTGTTGATGTGTATTTTTTTTATCATATAAATGATCTTACCTGATAATTTTACCCTGGAGAGTTTTTATTTTAAAAGATGGGAATCAGGGGACCCTGGTTGTTCCTCTTCCCCTTCTCCAGTCCCCTGCAAACTAGAATGGGAACTTTCAAAGTTTGAGTGAGAGCCAGAGGCCAGGAATCATGATCCCTGGCTGTGGGGGGGAACTCCAGGGTCCTGGTTTCATGGGCACATGGCATGGCCCTATGGGCTCACCTTCAGAGGGAAAGACATTTAATTATTTAACAGAGGGAAGGTACAGAAAGCTCTCAGTATTTCTCTTTAGGAGGGAAAGAGGGCAGGCAGAAGACTATTTGGTTTTAATTATGCTTCATAATGACTCACACATGTCCATAACAGGTGGCATGGCAAAACTTGCTGCTGGATTGGAAGGGTCAGGGTGTGGGCTTGCTTCTTGTCCCTTGGGTAGCATAGACACAGTGTCGTGGCTCAGCCTTCCAGCTACAGTGGAGGGATTGTAATTATCATATGCATTATCCCTGGCAGCCAGCTGCAGTAGCTACAGAGTTTCCTAGTGACAGAGCAAAGGGCAGACTGAGAGGTGCAGGAGACACTGAGTAGAGCTGCCAGTGTCTCCCATTGTCTCTTCTCTGTCGTTGCACCTGGGCTCATGCTTCATGGCCTTTTGTCATAGCTTAGAGCTGCTGCAGCAAAGACTGCATGCTCGTGCACCTGCCAGATCCCCTGAATGCAGTGTCCTCTCTTGCGCCACTATGTGTCCCTCCTCTGGAAAACTGTCCTTCAAGAGCTAGCTTCAGTGGTCCTTCCTCAGTAGAATCTTCCCTGGTTCTCTGGAATAATTTGTGGCTTCTTCCTCTGTGTACCCATAGCTAATTTTTCTAAGTGATAGTTACCAGGTCATATGCTTAATTTGCTTACATTTCTTGTTACTTCTCCTCTGGCTAGACCATGGGTTTCATGAGGGTAAGGGCAGTTGTTAGTCTTCACTGGTGTCCTTAGTTTCAGCTGGGCTCCCTCTAATTTGCCCCACACAGAGAGAGTGGAGTATGCTTTAGAAAATACGAGTTTGGTGGGGTCACCCTCCAAATAAGCCCTCTAGGGGCTCCCCAATGCTTATAGGTTAAATCTGGATGTGTCATTGGGCATTGAGGTCCTAGAGCCTTTGATCTCCATTTCTTTCCTAGCCTTAGCCTCACTCTGTCTCTGTGGGTGCCCAGGCCCTAAATAAGTGGGACCAGATCATAGCATTCCCCCCTGGGGAGAAGCAGGACCGCGAGTTGTTCATGGCATAGACTAGTATATGGATCCCCAATAGTGGGGTCCGGACTACTATCTGGGGACTCATGTGCATTGCTCTTGTCCTAAAGACAGTTCTCTTGTAGGTTCTCTGGACCATCCATCTTGTCCACATGACATCAGTACATCATCTCTCTCTCCAAGGGGCCAGCTGAACAAGTTATGAAGAGTGGAGCCTGGCTGAAGTGCCTTGTGGTCATCTGTTTCTGTCAGGCATTTTCTGTCAGTACTGGGGAGGAGAAATTGTGTTAAAACAATTACAGAGTTACATCAGTGCCTGCTGGATAACAGGCAGGGTGGCTCAGGTCTCCTTGACCCTGCAGCCTTTGGGAGTGTGGGTTCTGTGGAGAGCCTCCAGTCAATCTCAGAGGACTGTTCTACCCACGTGGTGGGCCCTGGTGTTAGCAGTGGCTGTTGCTCAGAGAGGGGGTGCCTGCTCTTCTCCATGGAAGCCTTGTTGGTGATTTTACAGGAAAACTGTGGCTCAGGAATGTGGGTGCATTTGTGGCAGGCTTGCCTACTCTGCTTACCTCTTACCATGGGGAAAATGTCACTTCCAAAATTGCAAATTTCAAAGAAGAATTATCAGATCAAGACAGCACAGGCTTGGAGTAGACAAAGACTTGGACTGAATTTATTTCTGGGACTTTTGTGAGGAGTATTTGCTGTATATGTTGATCCAAAGGCTGGAGCCTCAGGACACAGGGCTGCAAGGTGGCAGCTAGGACAGTCTTAGGGACACAGTGAAAGGAGTTTTATTGCTTTCTTTCCCAGATGTTCCTTGGAAGAGAAGCTGCTGAATGGCAGGGCTGGGAGAAGCCATAGCAGCCCTCAATTTGCAGCTAAAGAAAACTTCATGTCAAGCCTGCAGCCATAGATTTCCAGAGAGATGATGGATGCTAAAGCCACTACATCCTCTGCGTGGTGCTTTGATGTTGGTGTTGGATGTTTCACTTTGCACAGGGCCACCAGGAGTGCTGGTGGTAAACAGGTGTGAGTGCTCAGTTCAGGGCACACAAAGGCAGGAGACTCCTGTGCATCTCGTGCCAGCCTGCACTTGAGGCTGCTATCTTTGGGGCGGAAGGCCATAATTCTTCCCAGAAATCCATCTTAGTGAGGCTGGGCCTGAGGGTAGGGGTGGATCAGGAATCCAGGGTGTTCTGCCTGCTTTCTTGGGGTAGATACATGATAGATAGACCTGCTGTCCACTTACTTAGAGACCTTGTGAGGCAGGTGTTTTCATCCCCCATTTCACAGATAGGAAAGCTGAGGCTTCAGACATAATGAGAGTCCTGGTAGTAGTAGTAGTGAGAATCTCTTGAGAGGCCTCTGATCTGTGCTCTCATCTCCCATTTCTTGGTATCTCCTGTATCATGGTGCATCTCCACAGGGCAGGCAGCCCCATGCCTTCTCTCCAGGGTCTCTGGTGTTCACATTGATGCCGCTGATGCCGCGACTTCAGTCGGTTCCTCCGGGGTCCCTGACTTCCTGCAACAATTGAAGCAGTAGTACGTAGTGGTTACAGCATGATCTTTGAAGTCAGGCAAAAATGGAGTTCAAATCCTGGTTCTGCTTCTCACTAGCTGTGGGAACTTGTATAGTACTTTTCTCTCTCTAAGCTTCAGTTTCCACAATTATAACATTGAGATGCTTGTCTCAGATGGTTATTGCAGGAGTTGCTCATGCCTGTAATCCCAGCACTTTGGGAGGCTGAGGCAGGAGGATCACATGAGGCTAGGAGTTCAAGACCAGCCAGGGCAATATAGCAAGACCCCATCTCTAAAAAAAAAATTAAAAATTGGCTGGGCATGGTGGTGTACACCTGTAGTCTTAACTACTTGGGAGGATGAGGCAGGAGGATCACTTGAGCTCAGGAGTTCCAGGTTACAGTGACCTACAACTGTGCCACTGCACTTCAGCCTATGTGACGGCAAGACCCTGTCTCTTAAAAAAAAATAAAAAGTGGTAGCTGCTGTTATTACTACGACAATTACTATTAATATTACTATTACTTTGATGTTTTGATTTGGGCTTTGATTTGATTCAAGTCCTAAATCTTGTATCAGATTTTGGCTTAGCTGTGGTGTTCCAAATCATGAAGTCCTCTTGGTCCCTGAGGAGACTCAGGGCATTAGGAGATGTGGGGTGGGGCCATTGGGCAGAGGTCTACCTGTCCTCCTCCTATGGGACCTGGTTGATCCCTCTGAGACCTTCCATTGTCATCCCCATTGGTTTCCAGTTTGCTGTTACTGCCCCAGTTAGTCACTAAAAGGGAGTTATTTTACCCTCCTCAGAAACCTCCAGCTCATGGAACCATCAGTTTTGAGACAAAGGGGAAGAAGTTGCAGAGCTGCAGTGCAAGATACTGGCATACAAAACCAGCAGAGGTTGGACCGTTGTCTTATTTGTTCAGTAGATGTTAGAGTACCTGGTGCCAAATGAATGCTGTGCTGAGGTTTGGCAGTGAGGCCACCCAGCCCCTGGCCCTAGGGACTGCCATCTGTGTGGCTGAGTTGCAGAGGAGTAGCCAGCTTCTATAGTGTGAGCAGTTCAGTGCTCTGTTCCGGCAGCTCAGGGGCTGCAGATCACACAGCAGCGGTGCCTCGAGTGCAGAGGGATTGGAGACAAGGAAGTCTTCCCATGAGAAGAAGTGTCTAAACTGGGATTTGATAGGGGAGTAAATGTTAGCAAAAGAAGGGTGAGGAGGAGTGTTTCAGGCACAGAAGGAATAGCATGGACAGAGTTTCAGGGAACGAAGAGAGCATGGGCTGCTGAAGGATTAAAACATAGTTCATTTGTGTCTCGAATGGAACACGTAAGCTAGAGTGTGGCCATAAGGGGACTGCAAGGCTCAGCAGGTGCTGGGGCACAGAGGTCCTGTGAGCTGGGCTGGTGGGCTTGGCCTTGACCTGGGAGCCCCTCCAGCATTTTAAGCAGGAGGATGATGTGACCAGAACATCCCTTTAGAAGGTCACCATTGAGGCAGTGTGAACAGCTGGGGTGGGGCTCAGGGGAGGCAGGGAGGCTGGTTAGGGCAGGTGGCCATGTTGTGAGGAGAAACTGTGGAGGCCTGACCCGAGGCAGAGGAGAGGGGAGATGTGAGAGAGACCCAGGAGTGCAAGCGAAGAGGACTTCGTTGTTGCCTGAACAGCAGAAGGAAGAGGGAGGAGTCCAGCCGGCGGCCTGGGTTCTTGCCTTGGCAGCAGGCAGACAGTGGTGCTATCTACCGAGCTGAAGACTCTTAGGGCAGCAGACCCTGAGAGTGGTAGGTGGATACAACTCTGGAAAGCTCCAGAAGCTGGGGGAGAAGGCCCCTGATATTCTGTACCTGGTTTGTTATCCATGGTGGGCCTGGCCTTCCCTCAGTCACCTCAGTCACTGTGGTGTGTGGCTTCCTATGGAGGCTGCACATTAGAATCACCTGGAGAGCTTTTAAAAAATCCCAGTGTGGAGGCTACACTCCAGCCACTGAATCAGCACCTCCTGCGCTGGGCCAGGCATCAGTGTTTGAAAAGGCCCACAGCATCCCCAGCCATCAGCCAAGGTGGAAACCACTGCTCCTGCCAGTCCCTGTGTTTGTCACCTCCCAGAGAGGATAAGTGGGGAGGGATGGTGAGGTGGTAGTTAATAGCTGGTGTTTGATTCTCTAGAAGGTGGCATCTGGATGTTCATGGAGGCCTGCCAGCTATGGCGGGGGAAGGGTGCAGGCATTCTCAGAAAGATGGCTGGACCTAATTAATTTGGAATTTGTGATACTCGGACAAGGCTGGGCCTCGGGCCAGTATAATTTGTACTTTCTCTGAAATGAAGGTTTACATGCTATAAGCTATAAGATGGCAATGGCTTTGTTTGGTGTGCCAAGGAGACATACCCTTTCAGGGTTCCTCCATCTGTTTTCTACATGTAAATTAATGACTACACAGAAATTTTGCCTGTTCAGAGCAGGTTCAGGTCCCTTATCAGGATATAGTTAATCATAATTGAAACTTTAATGAATTTGTGTACACTTACATGATAGGTAATACCTTTCAGTGGTTTAAAATACCACACTCAATGCACAAATAGGCCCAATGGTGTAAGTATTATCTTTTTTAATAGATGGAGTCTATTTAATAGATGGGGGTGACCGAATCTTAGATAGTAGGAGTCTGCTCTTTACACAAAATATGCCTGTAGCTCAAGTTTTCAAATTTCATTGATTCTTTAAAAATCTCTCTTCATACGTGAGACTAATAAAATTACATGCATTTAAATATTTCATAATTATTTTTTCCAGTTGCAATTGGTTTCCCTTCACTTGGGCCTAATTGGCAAGATTCAAATACGTAAGAATTGTATTACTGAAATTTAAAACATATCCATAAAGACTAATGTTTCTCTCAATGTTCCTGGGATATCCCCCTACCATAAACTTCAGGAAATGGACATGAAAGTGTGTACCTTTTTTTTATTAATTCTATGTGCCAGATATAGAGCCCTTTGTATCATTATTGCAAGTCATTGTGACCATTCTTCAAGGTAGGTGCAAGTGGTCTTGTTTTATGGATAAGGAAATTGGCTCATAGAAGCTGAGTAGACTGTGCAAGGCCAAATAGCTGGTGAGTGCTAGAGCCAGAATTTGAACTCACATCTGCTTTAAAGCCTGCCCTGTTTACAGTATCTTTTCTGCCTTTAACTCCCTCGTGCTGACCTATTCTTTCCTTCCTAGATACTGAGACGGCTGCTCTTGGTTACCTCCATTTGTTAATTTTGCTAATAAAGTCAAGGTTGTGGATGGTTTTGAGTCTGAGGAGACATGTCTTGGCCAGAGTATAAATGGAGCATCATATGCCCATTCATATCTCCAGAAGAAAAACCCAAACATAGAGCATATTTTGGGGAAGAAATATCAGACTCAGTTCTTTCCCTTGGGAAAAGAACAAGCCAGTGGGTTACTTCTCTCCATCCCAGCTTGGATGGACTGACAGAAAGTCCCCAAGAAGAGGGAGCTCTTTCTGTTGGTGATGATCCTTGAATCAGCTAGAGGAGCAATGACAATGCTATTCATTTTACATATTTCCTAGGAACATAAATCCATATCTTTCTCAGTTTTGAGGACCCCTCAAGCTATTTTGAAACTGCAAGGCAAAGGAATTTCTTTGCAGAAATGTAGAAGGTATACTGCTCTTGGTCTCGGATGTCATCTTGGGGTTTTTATTGAATTTTGCCCTTTGGAACAATGTCTCAGGCAATTACTCATTTGAAATTCTCGTGGATGGTAATCATGGCTGAGTGTTTGGATTTAATCTTGATTTTGCTAGCTGTTCAGCAGCAATGACGCAGATCATTAGAGCACACTCGGATTTCTTCCCACTTCAGTTATTCTACCCCATAACCTCATGTCCTTTCCCATGAACTCAGTGAATTGTTGGGACCTTTTCAAAGGAATGATGGTAGGTGACTTAAGGGAGCATATCTGGATGACCTTTCTAATGTTATGATAATTTGAAAATTTGATGCAATTATCAAAAATGTATACATTTCTTCCTATTGTTTGATATGATTCTTTTATTTTTTCTCATTTATAATGCTTTCGTACTCAGGAAGTTGAGGTAGGTTTTTGATTTTTCAACTGTGTGTAGACATAGCATCAAAGTAGTTGCCAAATAAAATGTAAATTTCATTCTAAATCTGAAATCTCAGTAGTAAATATTTGTTTTAGTTCAGTGAACCGGTACCACACACATTTATTTTTCATTGGTATATCCAAGGGATGCAATTTATCAAATGCATATAAACAGTCCATTTGCTGCTTTATCTTTTCTCATTAGTTACAGTACAAGTATGATTGTCAGTTATTATCTGTGTTTTACTGGTGGGTTATGTATTGAAAGAGCAGAGCAACTGACATTGTTATTTTCTGAATCATTTTGTCTAAGACCTGCAGGACTTTAAACCAAATGTCAGACCAATTTATCAAAGAATTGCTCTATTCAGGGTGAAGGTGATTTAGAGTGTGTGTATCAACATATACCCACCTGTATTTACACACACCAGTAATAGTTATTGGAATTTCACAGGGATACAGAGATGTTAATAAAAGTGGAACCACTTTCTTATATTTGTTGTGATTTAGCAAGGATTTACTGTGTGCTGTTGAGTGATACCTTAGGGGATGGTGCAGGTGAGTAAGACTCATCTCTGCTCAGAAGCAGCCTTGGCCCGTCTGTGTGTGTGTGTGTGTGTGTGTGTGTGTGTGTGTGTGTGTGTGTGTGTGGTGGTGGGACGAGGGGGGAATGGTGGGGGTGATTTGTGCACATGGAAATGTATTAATGCAGACAACTCCCAGGCCCTGTTGTACAGAGTTCTCACGAGTGATAACTTTGGATGGAAGGCTGAGAAGCCTGAAGTCACTGCCCAGGCTGGGTCAGTTCATTCAGAAGGATTCTTACTGAGGCTCCTCACCAGAGATGGGGAGGAGACAAACAGCAAATTATTTGCCCAGAGATGTGAATGAAAACAGCTCAGAGGTAGGGTAGTTATGTGTGAAGCTAGCTCCCTTCCTTCCTTCCTTCCTTCCTTCCTTCCTTCCTTCCTTCCTTCCTTCCTTCCTTCCTTTCCTTCCTTTCCTTCCTTTCCTTCCTTTCCTTCCTTTCCTTTCTTTCCTTTCTTTTTTGAGATGGAGTCTGGCTCTGTCGCCCAGGCTGGAGTGTAGTGGCGCCATCTCGGCTCACTGCAAGCTCCACCTCCCGGGTTCACGCCATTCTCCTGGCTCAGCCTCCCGAGTAGCTGGGACTACAGGCGCCTGCCACCTCGCCCGGCTGATTTTTTGTATTTTTAGTAGAGATGGGGTTTCACTGTGTTAGCCGGGATGGTCTCGATCTCCTGACCTCGTGATCTGCCCGCCTCGGCCTCCCAAAGTGCTGGAATTACAGGCGTGAGCCACCACGCCCGGCTGCTAGCTCGTTTCTTAATAAATGGAGTGTTTTGTACCCTATAATAGTGGGATTAGCAGAGATTTCCATTGCACACAAAATTACAGGCAAATGTCACATTATATAACGGATGCGTTTACATAATGGTCTGGAAATCTCACTTTTCTGGTAACTTCTATTAACATTTTTGGGGACATTCCTCCCACCCACCAACCAGACCTTCCTATTCCCCCCAGTCAAGTAGTGTGAAGATAAATGGAACCAATTTGCACTGAATCCTCTTGACAGCAACTGGCTACAGTCCCTTCATTGATCTCTTTCTAAAGGTTGCCGTTTTGGTAAAGTGGGGTCTGCCTCCATCTGGGATCTACAAACTCAGTTCTGATCCACTTAGCCTTGCAGCGAAGTGCTTCTCCATTTTGTGTGTATCTGCAATTGGCCCACAGACAACTCCAAAGTGACTGCCTGCCCTCCTTTTAATTTGCTTCCTTCAGTTTATGTCTCTATTGCTCCCTCCTGGTCAAGACAAATGAGGCTCCCATTTATTTTCTAGGCTGGTAATTTGTATTAATATTATCTCAGGTAATCATCAGATGAAACGGCAGGGTTCAAACAGCTTAGCTGAAATATGTATGAAGGAGAAATGATCTGTTTCAGGAGAACTAAATGTGTTTGATCTGTAGCATCTGAAGCTGTAGTATGTAATAAATTACATTATCATCTTCATAATTGGGTGCCAAGGCAATTGGGTTTCCATTTGGTTCTGCCACCTCATCTTTTCCTCAGAGTCAGCTTTGACATTCCTTGGAGATTAAACAGGCACCTCTTGAAAGGCAAATCCCTGGGGAATATTTGAGCTAAATTGCATCAGTCATTTTGGGGCTATGGTATAGTAAAAGAAAATTCAGGTTCTTATTCAAAATGGGCTGGAACCATAGGCTATCATCATCCATGATGAAGAGACTTAATCACCCAAATTATAGCAAGAATATTTTGTCATTTCATATTAAGCAAACTTAACTATTTCATTGGAAGATGTATTATAGAGTGGAATGCTCTTGGCGTATTTATGTGTATGAAAAGCATGTAATATATCATAATAAATATATCTTTAATAGTATATATTATATATAAAATGTGTATATATGTATCTGTAAAACATATTTTTCTTTTTCATTGGTGCTTATCAGAACAGAATATCTCTAAAGCATTAATAATTAAATTCCTTTTTAACTATTGAATTAGAAATATTAGAATTTCCATGGCACTCAGCCATCGAGTGCCAATAATTTCACAGGTTTCAATACTATGTGAGTGGAGTATTTACTAAGTTAGATAAATGGAGAAATATAGTTTCATCTTTGTTGATCAGCTGTAGAAAATAAAACAATAACTGGAGCCTTATTTGCTACCAGTCTCTGTTTCTTCCTCTCCCACTAACACCAACCCTCCTCCTTCATCCTGGACATAGATTATTTGTCACTTTCTTACCATGATCTTTACGGTGACTTTAAAAAAATTAATTAATTAATTAATTTATTTATTTTGAGACAGAGTCTTGCCCTGTCTCACCCAGGCTGGAGTGCAATGGTGTGATCTTGGCTCACTGCAGCCTCTGCTTCCCGGGTTCAAGCAATTCTCCTGTCTCAGCCTCTCGGGTAGCTGGGACTACAGGCATATGCCACCACACCTAGCTAATTTTGTATTTTTAGTAGAGATATGGTTTCACCATGTTGGCCAGGCTGGTCACAAACTCCTGACGTCAGGTGATCCACCCACCTCTGCCTCCCAAAGTGCTGGGATTACAGGTGTGAGCCACTGCACCTGGCCATGTCAACTTTTCATGAGAGTTCCTGCTGCCCTGGAATACTGCTGCATGATTCTAGACCTAAGTCAATATGCTTAAGTTTGGGCTTCTGTTTACATTTATAGGTTCTTTCAGGTTTTAACAATCCCTAAAAAAGTGTTGAATAATATTCATTTATGAAATGCTACAGTTAAATGGCATCAGTCTTTCCTCATATGGGTTAGTCAGAATTTACAGCAAGACTGTTCTCTGTCCTGTCCAGAAGATGCCTGATATAATTACATTCTTCAGTGTAGCCCATAGAATACACGTGTAGTAACACTGCCATCCTTCATTCCTCAACCTGTGAAATGCATTAATGGGAGCTATTGAACTTAATAAATGACTATATTTAGATATGCATCTTTCTATTTGGGTTTATGTTTTAAAAATTAACTGTTGCTGGGCTCCTTGCAAGTCGTTATAAAAGCTTTATCTTTAGATGACAAAATTGCCACTCAAGAGGCTAACTCAGATAGATATGCCTTAACTGACAAGTTTGATCTATCCAGTATGTCTTTCACCACAGTTTGAATTTTAACAAGCCGTAACTTTATGGGGCCAGAGGGAAGGTCGGAGGCAAGGGTTGTTAATGCACGTTATCAGCTTCAGGGCTTAAGTCTGGGGCCCACACAGCACTGGGGTAGTGCTGGGGCAGACACACTACTTGCCAGGGTAGAAGTGATAGAATTATCGACAGCATAGCAAGTCATGGGTCTGTTCATTTCAGGACAATGTAAAATAGATACGATATGTTTTTATTTAGATATAAAATAAGATTTTTTTTTTTAAAAGCCTGGCTCTGCCACCTGGGTCTTAGGCCCTGGAGAAATGCCCAGCCTTGGTATTGGTGGGGTGTTGGTTCAGGACCACTGACAGCTATCCTGATGTCCTTTGAGCACCCCTAATCGTTAAGTGGGTCTCAGGGATGAACAAATTTTCAGGAGGTGAAGCTCTAGAAGAGCCATTCTTTTCTTTTTCGTCTTTTATCTTTGAC
>NC_045437.1:152588680-152613824 GCF_002776525.5 Piliocolobus tephrosceles
AAGCTCTAGAAGAGCCATTCTTTTCTTTTTCGTCTTTTATCTTTGACTTTCTCCACTTGAGTTTGGACTGTGCCTTACCAGAATTCTCCCAGATGCAGAGTGACTTAATCCCAGCCTGCTTGTACTCACCGTGTGTGGAAGCCCTTGAACCTAGCTAGGACAGTGTGCAAGAGTGATCATGTATGCTGCAGTGCTTATTCCCTGACACAGACCGCAGCAGTGGCTGCTAAGAGACCCCTCCCCCATGCTCACTGACCATCCCCCAAGCGGGCTCTGGTGCCTAGAGTCCTTCACATGTGTTCATGATCTTCGCCCCAGATTTGAGGTTTCCTCTCTCAGCTGCAGCCAAAGCAGTGACTCCCAAGGTTTTATCAGCTCTGGCTCATTGGTTTTTGCTTTGGCAATCCACTTTTCTGAGGCAGGGCAAAAGCAATCAGATGCAGAGAATCATTTTTCTTCCCTGCTTGGCCTGGCTGGGCAAGGGGTTGTTTGAAGGACTCATTTTGCATAATGAGTTTTCACTCAAGGTGTACTTTCACATTTTGGCAGCAATTAGGCAGTATTGTTACATTTGCAATGGGTTTTAAATATTCTAGTGCAGATAGCTACTTTTGGAGGCCTTATACTTAAAACTGTGATTTTCCCCCAAGAAATACGTAAAAATGGTAATTACAGTTAACCTGAAAAAGTGGCAAGGTCCTGAAGAGTGCTTCAAATTCCATCCATGTTATAAAGTATGTTGAAATCATTAGGGAATATCCAGTTCTTGAGACTTGCTCAAACCTTTCTTTGACATCAAAGAGAATGTGGCCTGTGAAATTAAAGTTAAAGGAACTTGTCTTTCGTTTCAGCCCTTCCCTATTGGACACACAGCCTAAGCTTCCAAGGGCTTTGTCTATTAGAACAGCATGTTCAAGTAGAAAACATTTCACAAGATTCCACATTGCCATTAGATATGATGCCATCCTCTGTATGTGGAGAGAGGATTGATAAACCACAGCTGGAAGGATGAACGGTTTGATCCTTTTTTTCTCCACTGGTGAGAATGAGTTCATCTTGGGTTATCTCTTCTCCTACCCTTGAGAATAGCAGAAAATGTTGGTAACATGGTTGTCTAAGGCTAAGAACACTTTGGTCATCAAACCTAGAAATTGGGTGCTAAATTTCCTATCTACCATCCAACCTTTAACTTAAAATCATTTAACAGTGGCTGCTGAATTTCTGACAGCACAATTCCAGAAGTTTGGGATTGTATTTAAAATTATAAATGGGGAAAGATATTGCAGAGATTGTTTTAAATTTTCTCAGTGGTATTTCATGGTAAAGAGCTCAAAGACTCCCTAACCAGATGGGTGAGAAGGCCAGTTATTCTATAAAATTAAAGCCAGAGCAAAGTGGGCAATTCTTTGAAACTAAAAATAATTTAGTGCTGAATCCTCTGGATCCAGAGGAAGCTGTTTATTTCTTAATGCTTTGGAAGATGGAATCACTGGCCAAGAAACAATATGTTCTGATTTTACTCTAAATCTAGTTTCCTAAAATCTATTTAAGGGCTTAGGTGAACTCAACAAGGATATTATAAAGCTACATAATTGAATGACACTGAGGCTGATAAAATTCACAGGAGATCGTGTCAGAGATAAACTGCATCAGAACACAGCATGGACAATAATTTAAACTAATTGTGCACTTCGATGTAAATTAGCCTCTCCAGAAGAGATACTGAGGCTTCATTTTGGACAGCTTTCTGAAACTGCAGCATGCAGACTGCCTGCCAAAAACACATATAGCAAAGCAATTGAGTACTAACTACAAAGGGACAAATCCTTAAAGATGATATGGGGATAATGCGCATGGGTGACACCTCTTCAACTTGCAAGCTGTTCAGTTTTGCTGATACAGTGGGTGTGCTGGGAAACAATGGGGTCACAGGGTGCTGACAGGGAGAATAAAGGGAGTACACGGTGGCTGTTAGCAAGGAAAGGGTTATTAGGAGTGGGGAAGAAGTTAACATAGCTATGAAGAATTGAGGGATTGAGATCCTTGCAATTTTAAAGTAATGAATTGCCTAGCCTCAGAGCATAAATTGATGCAAACCAAATGCAAGAAAGACATGGTTATGAAGAGACCAGATTGGCCAGCCTTTGTTTTTTCATCTTTCTATACCCAGAACAAATGGTATTAAGCTAAATGTACGCCTTTGGTTAATTCTAACATTTGGAAGGCCATCTATTTTTAGCTTTTGTGAGTATTGAAAAACTGGAACTGTGCACCACAAGATGCATGTCTCTATGTAAAAGAAATGTTGACAGTTGAATTATCAGCTGTTACAAACACAGAGGCTTAATCATAACTGAGAGCAGCAAGGCATCACCTATAGTATAATTGATAGCAAATACACCTTGCACTTAGAAGGTGTCTGGGTTTATATGTCAAACTAAGAAGAGCAGCACTGTTTCCATACTGGGCTGAAATGTTTTTACTGTTCCCAGTATTTAATACACACAGTTTGAAAGACAGGAATTTGAAAAGGAAATTGATATTTTTTATTACACATTAATGCATGTTTTGGGAAAAATTTCTAAGCTTTCAGTGTTTTCCTTTGTGTTTTGGGAGGTGAAAAGGAAGGCAGGTTGTTATGCAGTTATGTGAGAAGCTTTTTGAACTCTAACCTTTGTTTTCTATTTTTTCCTTATATAGGATGATTATTTCAGAAACTGGAATCCCAACAAGCCCTTTGACCAAGGTAATGGATGCAATACTTCTTGCTGTATAGTCTGTGGTAAATGTGGTTTCATTTTTCCTTCCTTGCATGCTGAGTTAATGTTCCCACAAAGGCCAGCTGGCTGTGTTATTTTATTGACTTCAGGGACTGAATTGACTGGGGTGATAGAAATTATTTTATCAAATTGGTTATTTGTCTGAGGTTATGTCTAGGGCTGATTTAAACAATTTCTTTTAATTGGCTTGACCAGTATAATCATTGATTGGTTTTGTTAAAAAAAAAAAAAAAAGTGAAATTTGATTATCAAATTAACATGGTGAACTATGGGGCCGAATGCAGTGCTTTCATTCATGAAACAGACTATACCTGGAGATGCTTCCCTAATTCACACGAACCATAAAAATGAAACTTTCTTTCTAGAAAAAGGTTAATCCTGGGAGACTTTCAAGGGTACTGCGATTTTATTTGTTAAATAACTTCTTCATGGTTTCTAAATAGAAGGCTGTTTCAGTGTCAGCTTGGGTTTGAGCATGGCCCACAGAAGGCTTTCTGCACCCCCATCCCCCCAGCAAGCAGCAAACCAGTCTCTCATGATAGCTGTTGTAAATCACTAACAATGTCCTCCTGTGAGTTATTTAAGACACAGTGAGGACCTGCCATGAATCACATCCCTTCCCCTGTTGTTCCATGTGTGGTGCTGTTGAAAATGATGGTAGATTGCACTTCATATGTTTATATGCAATTAATGCCAGAACACAATGAAACGGTATTACCTACCACATCTCAAAGTGTTCATGCTTCTGAGAATCAGCTTCAGTTCTGTACCATGAGTATTTGATGTGATCATGATGGTCAACTTGACACAAAGAAATCGAGGGAGGCTTTCATATGTAACGTGGAGGAAGGTGCTCCTTTCTGCCCTCTGCTTTGTCAGTTTAATGGGTCACTACCTCTGGATTCTGGTTTTCTCATAAGCAAAAATAGTATTAAAATTTCCATATATACATTTATCATATGTCTTGAAGTAGTGTAACATTTTTTTTCATTCATGCATGCTTGCATTCTCAAACATTTATTGAGCTTTCGCTATATACACAAGCACCAAGCCAGGTACTAGGGATAGAGCAAAAATGCTGTGTTGCCCACCCTACAGGAGCTCAGAGTGGGGAGCAGGGAAATAAATTAGTCAGCAATTGTGGCGGGATCTGTTAATGGCTGTGATGCAGGTGTGTTCAGGGAAGCATGTGAATCTACAAATGGAGCACTGTGTGTGTTTGTGTAAAGGGCAAGGTGTCTAGCAAAACCTTCCTTTGGAGGCTTTGTCTGGACTATACACGTCTTAGCAGCCTTAGAGTGGTAACAGAATTACTCCTTTACAATTCTAACAATGACTGAATCATCACAATGATTCACCCAAAAGCATATGAAGGCATTTGTAATTTAGCTTAGAAATGTTTTATTAAAAGTGATCAAAAATTTTAAAACTTTTTAATAGGATAAAACTTTATGAAGAATATTTGTAGTTAAAGAGCAACAAATTCCCTGTCTGTGCCTGATTAACAAGCCGTTCTGCAAACAACCCTACCAGGCTTTTGCTTGCAAAGGTAACTCAACTGACAGTCGCTGTGAACTGATTCTTTTTAGCTAAGAACTAGAAATAGGTTCTTGTGCTATAAGGATCAAATGTTGCCTAAATAACTGCAAAAATTACTCTTTGCCGAAGCTTGCACATGAATGCAAACACTCCTGAGGGAAGACATTTTTGCTTTTACTAATGCACGTTGGAGAAGGAATACATCAAGGTAGGTGTCATTTGCCACTTGGGATATAAATGATAGCTTCCTTTGGTTTGGGAGTTAACACAGAAATTTTGAGAACCACAAAATCACCGTCTTTAAACCTGAGCATGTAAACAGTCCAAACAAGGATTTTTCTCTCCTAGAAGTGATGGCAGCTATATCCAGCAGAGCCCCATCCTGTTCTCTTTTTCTAGTTCTGCAGGCTTGAAAACTGGGTCTGCTCAGATTAACCCTCCCAGAAAACCTTATGACTTTATGGGATATAATCAAGGACCTTAACTGAGTAGCCCCACTTTGTACCTCAGAGGTAGCTGCCGTTGGCTATTTATATACAGAACCATGAGGAGCACAGGCAGAGCCGAGAATAGCCTTCACTTAAAATATCAGCCCCAGCAGATGTCATCAATTACATTGTGTGCGGCTCAATAAAAATGGGAGGTTACTCTATCAGCGCTGACACCACTCGGTGAAATATAAACCACAGGCATGGAAGATGTAGAGCATTTCATCTTCCAGAAAATAGGAGAATTACTGAACTCCAGTGGAAGATGACAGCGAAAGAGGAGTCATTTCCTCTCCTGAGCTGAAAAAAAGAATCAAACATAGTTAAAATGGGTTTGTGGTTGAGGGAAAGTTTTAGTTTGTAGAAATAGACTTGTTGAAGTGTGTCTTCAGAATTTCAGATGACAAATATGGTTTAGGATGAGGATGGAAGGGGCTTCATGACAGAGGTGGGTGTGGAGTAGGTTTGGAATGTAGAGGGATAGGAGGGAAAGGAAGGCCCAGCACAGGGAATTCTGGTAATAGTGTAGTCAGAAAGGTGGATTTGAAATGGGTTGAGGGGACATTCCATACCGATCTGCCAAGTTTGAACTTTGTTTTCTTGGCAGTGGGGTGCCATAGAAAGTCTTTGAGCAGGCCAGTGACATGATGAGGGCAGTATTTTAGAGGATTTGGTTTGGTGACTCAACAGCTATAATTAGGAACCCAAAACATACTTGCTAAATGATGTCACTCCTCTAGGACACGGGTAACTTCCTCATGGCATCATTCATTGCCTTGGAGCCCTGGGCTCTGGCTGTCACCAGTGGTCAGCCTTATTAATTCAGCTCTCCAGCTTGACCTCTGAAATGCCCATGCAGCTTCTGATTGTCATGTTGGTATGGTGAATAGTTAGAGGACTCAAAGTATTCGAGAAATAGTTACTTAGCTGTAATTGCTCTCTCTGCTTAAAGATATTTACTAAACTTTGAACAACAGGGCTTTATGGAGCAAGTGCTATCATCATATCATTGACTCTAAGGCAGTTAGAAGAAAAATATCTCACCTGGTGCTCTCCAATGATGAGACTCAGAGTGTCTTTAACTTCTTATCTTTAAGTGAATCATTAATGCTCTGTCAGTGGAATATAATGGCCATCAACTTCAGACTTTTCTAAGAATTCTTCCTGAGATTAGGGTAAAGTGGCATAAGTAGCATATCCTTTTGTCTTGTAATGATTTAATGCCAAATCTCCTCACAGAAAGGATGGACAGGAGTTCAGAATTGACGGCAATGATTAACTCAGGTGAGAAATTTCCCTTGTGAAGTCCGCAAAGACAGACGCCCTGCAGAGAGAGTTGGGCAGGCTGCACAGTTTGAGACAGCCATGGGCCAATGCAAATGGATTTCTTATCTTGTGTAGTCAGGAGAAATAAAGGCCCCTGGATGGACCTTCAGAGAGCTGATTGAGGCTGCAGAGCTCTAGGGTGATTCCAGAACTTTTGATTGCCTCTGCCACTTTGCCCTGCCAGCACCTTCCCTTAACTGGCCCCTGACAAACCCGGGACTGCATATGAGGTTAGTGCTTCTCAGTGGGGATCTGGGTCAGCAAGATGCTTCCCCAGGAAAACCACTGATGGTCAAATCAGGGACACACATATACCCTCATCTCTTGGAGATTCACAGTGCTGCTCATTATCAACTTAAAAACTGTGAGGCATCTTTCAGTAAAGAAGACCATTTAACCTATCATTTTCCAAATTTGCCTGTGACCATATTTTCAATTTTTTCCACTACACACCTATCGGATTCTCAGAGGATGTAATGTATTTGGCATGATACACTTTGGTAAGTGCAGTCTAGGGTCCTAGGGTTAGGAGTCAGATTCTCCAAGTTTAGAATTTGACTCTGTCAGTTACTAGCTGTGTGATCCTGGGCAAGTAGCTTAACTTTTCTGATTCTAAACCTTCCTATCTGGAAATGGCAATAACGATAAGTACTTTCAATGATAGCACTGAGAAGATGAAGCAAATTAATATGCTTGGCATATAGGGAGTGCTTGACAAGTGATCAGCAAGTCATTGATTGTTTTCATTCTCTTCCTATTTAGCAGCCTCTCCTAGTGGCTTTCTACCCACTCCATTCTGGTTTTATTCCCTTCTCCTTTTGTTCCTCTCTGGTAGCCTTCCAAATTGTGATGCTCTGAAGCTCTTGGAGCTACACTGACAGTGACTCGTCTTAACTAGTGGTGGGTCATCCTACTGGTACCCTTCAGATCCCCATTACTGGAGCTGAAGAGGTTCAGGCTCTTAATATGTTCATTCCTTCCTTCATTCCATAAGCAGTTACCAAATGCCTGATGTTTAAACACACTGAACTGGATAATAGGGACGACACTAAGGAAGACCTCTCTTGGGGAACACTCCCAGTTATCCATCCTAAGAGACACCCATCCAAGGTCCTACTGGGGGTAGGGAAGTGAGGAGGGTCGATCTGGGTGACAGGGAAATGCTTAATATATTAAGTGTTTATACAGGTGACATAGGTCAGTTTTAGTTGAGGTGATGCTTTTTGCTACGCCCTGGCCTTATGCACTCTGTGCCTTTGGTATGTGGACCAGGCTCCCTGATGCTGTACAGCCAACACTTGCTGGTAACAGTTACCTTTAAAGCAAATAATAAAGGTATGGTCACAAAGATTGTCTCTTTTGCCTTTAAGTGAGATGGCTTGATGAGGGTCTGGAGGGGAATGAAAGATAGAATTTATTGAACCACAAAGCTGTTGTAAAAATAAAATAAAGGTAATGCTTTGGGGATTCATTGAATAGGGGGTGAATATACAGCGAAGTGAATTCTAACAAGATGTTTCAAAGCTTCCTGACTAGTTCTTTTAGAAGAAGAAAATGGAAACTTCTTTATAGTACTTTTGTTGAACAAAAGGATTTTTTGTGCACTGGAGGGTTGGGAAGGTAATTTATGTATATAACCACTGTACTACTTTAGAATAAAATTCTGATTGCATGAAGATGTCTCAAAGTGATGAAACACTAACAGGTTCTCTGCTGGAGCCATGGTGCACTCAGGAAAGAACCCCCCAATTTATTTGGCTATGAAGTTCCACTTGAGGAGACAAGCCACTGTAGGACAAATGGCTGAAGAGATTTAGCATGGAACTTTCCTGAGACAAGTGGGTTCCTTTAAAGTGGAATAAATGAACATTTCAGATAAAGTGTATAGATATTGGTTTTAAAGATGATGCTTTTTATTCTGGAGTGAATACTAATCATTCTTCCAAAGCAGACTGGCTGTAGATAAACCTCAGATGTTGCTGGTGATCTTCAAAGCAGCATGTGAACTTGTAGAAATTGATCTCCAGATAAAAATAAAACTCAGAGAGTCAGGGGCCCCTTTCACTCATGCTGTTCTCGTAAATAGAAGAAAAGAAAGACCTCGCCCTTTGACTTCCAGTCTATTATACCAAGATCTGGACAAACTCAAATCCTGACCAAAGCCCTGAACTATTTTGAGGCAAAAATTCTAAAACTCAAAAGGAGGGAGTTCTTCTCATGTTCCAGCTGTTTCTGGAACCGCAGCCCAGTGGATTAGCACAGCATTTGTGTTTTGCCAAGGTCTTAAAGGGTGCCTGGGGAGTCAAGATTGCTTATTTCTAAAAATCTTCTATAGAAGGGGAGTTTTCCTTCTCTAGATTAATCTGAAAATTTACATAATAGGCTTAATAGAAATCTTAAGTCCCCATAGCTTTCTTCTTAATGTGGAGTTTAGCCTCACCCCAAAAGAACCTCTGATTAGCATTTATAGGGTCTTGAAAGTTTTTCAGTTTTTTTTAAGAATTTGTTCACCTTATCTGATCCCTGGAGCTGTGAATTTTCAGAGGCAGCTGGCCTCGTTTGTGGGAAGCATCTTAATACTTTTCTCCTGTCTCCCTCATGTTTGGTCTGGTTGGTTTCTCCCTCTCACCGTTGCCTTTTCCACATAATTAGGAATATGCTTTCCCTAACGGCAACTACTCATCTTATTCACATTAACCTACTCTCTGCCCCAGACATGCACACTCAGCTCCAGCCTAATTAGCCTCTTCCCACTGCCATCTTTTCTTCTGTTTCTTGATTGTTACAATAAGATAGTTCTATTTTTAAAAATGTTTTTGGAGTATTGATTTTTAAACATTCTAATTCAGTACTCCAGGGAAGAAACAGAAAGCTATTAATTCAAATATTACTTTAACCTAGTCTCTCTGCCTTGATGTTTGATGAAATTGAATGTTTTCTCTTTTGTCTTTGTCTGCGTTTGCCTGTTTGCTTATTTTAGAGAATAAAACATCAGCTACAAAATTTGAATCTCATGGGTGCCCCTTCTTCTTTCCCATTTTCTTTTCTCTAAAGGTGACCATATCATTAATTTGCTTTTCTGTTCATGTCCTCATGTTTTTATGTCATGTAAATATATACAGGCAATGTTACATTATATGTTTTGCAGTAGAAATTAATGTTTCCCTCTCTAATCTGTTTATTCCACTTAACATTGCTTTTGAGGTACCTTTTTTGATAGTTGTAGATATAATGAATTCTTTTATGTTGTACTATTCTATTGTATTAATATATCACAATTAATTAAATTATTCCCCCACTGATGGATGTTTCTCTTGACTCCATCTGTTTTGCTATTGAGGCTACTTTTTCTTAGTATTTTTAAATGCAAATTTCTTGGCCTGAAGAATGTGGGATGCCAGGAGGAGGGCTGAGGTGGGACATGGCTCTGCCACTGTTAAAATGTGCAACTTTGGGCAAATCACATGTCCTTTCTGGACTTTAGTTCACCCATCTCTGAAATAAAGAGGGTAGATGAGATAGTTGCTGAAGTTCTTGGGAGCTATGGTAGTTAAGTTCAGGCAGAATAGTTTTCTATATATGTTTTCTCATAAAGGAAAAATGAAAAATTTGAAGCATGATGCTCTTATTTCAAAGGTTACAGTTTAGCTAATGAGTTATGAATATACTGTAACCAAAATAAAACCAATGGAATTAAATGGGCCTTTTAACCATCAGGGGTGGAAAGGGCTCAGAATAAAAAGCAAAAAAGGCCAAAGAAGTCTCTTCCTACAGAATCCTATGGGACACTGAGTTGTGGAGGAAAGAGCAAGATTTGAAAGCGCTGAAATCAAATCTTGCCTCTCCCATAAGCTTACTGTATACATTTGAGTAATTTGACTTATCCAGCCTTTCTTTTCTTTTCTTTTCTTTCTTTCTTTTCTTTTTTTACTTTCATGTGTCTTTATTTTTCATCTCTTTTCAGTGTTTTATTATTATTATAATTTAAGTTCTGGGGTACTTGTGCACAACATGCAGGTTTGTTACATAGGTAAACGTGTGCCATGGTGGTTTGCTGCAACCATCAGCCTGTCATCTACATTAGGTATTTCTCCTAATGCTATCCCTCCCCTAGCTCCCCATTCCCCAACAGTCTCTAGTGTGTGATGTTCCCCTCCCTGTGTTCATATGTTCTCATTGTTCAACTCCCACTTATGAGTGAGAGCATGCAATGCTTGGTTTTCTGTTCCTGTGTTAGTTTGCTGAGAATGATGGTTTCCAGCTTCATCCATGTCCCTGCAAAGGACATGAGCTCATCCTTTTTATGGCTGTATGGTATTCCATGGTGTACATGTACCATATTTTCTTTATCCAATCTATCATTGACGGGCATTTGGGTTGGTTCCACGTCTTTGCTACTGTGAACAGTGTCACAATAAACATACGTGTGCATGTGTCTTTATAGTAGAATGATTTATAAGCCTTTGTTTTCTTATCTGTAGAGTGGGTCTAATCATAGCTGTCTGGTAGGCCATTTGTGGAGAGATCGTATTTTCAAGGGGCCAAGGAGTGGGTATGTGGTATATTCTCTACAAAGAGCGTTTCTTCCTGCTCAGTCAGTTCTGCCAGGAACTGTGTGGGTTCCATTTCCTCACCGGGTGCTGGGGTCGGCTATGAGTTTGTGTTCTGGCTTCACTTTGACTTCATAAAGAGCTCTCAGGACTCTGTGCCCCTAGAACCAAGGAGCAAAAGCCATTCTGGGTTGTGCTCCACCCTTTGGAAGGAATCATAGTGAATGATGAAGGGTGGTAAAATTCTCCCTGCAATTATGGGGCACTACAGCTTTCTAATACTGTGTTGAAGAGGTTCTTTCAGCATGAACGAATCCATTTTAAAGACATGTTTATTACCTTTCCCGAAACTCATAAAATGTGGTGTTAGTTTTATAAAAGGGGAAAAAAACCTTCCTGTTAATCCACCTGCTAGAACAACAGTCCCTGAATTAATTATATTGTATTTGTTGAGTCCTAATGAACCAGCCTTGGTTTGGGAAAATTCTCAATAGGGAAAAAAATGTCAGCTGAATTTTAAAATCAATCAATAATGCTGTTAAATTTTTCTCATTTGAGAACGTAGAATGGATTATTGCGTTTTCCCAATCAGGAGATGGCTGCTTGGAGAAAAACGTGCAGGCATCACCTGGGTTCTCTATACCTTTCAGGCCCGAGATGGGGGTTTTGTTTTGTTAAACTCCTCAATTGTATTATGTAGCAATTAACTGCTGGAAACCTGTTAAATGTTCATTCTGCCCCAGAAACCATGCCTGATGAAAGGCAATGTGGTATAGTGGAAAGGCCCTGGGGCTTTGCAGCCTCAGAGAATGGGTTCATTTCCTAGCTCTTCCCTCTAATAGCTGTATGTACCTAAGTGGGTGCCTCAGTTTTCTTATCTGTAACATAGAAATTATGACATTTATTACACATGTGGCATGAGGGGTAAAACTCCTGATTCAATCTCATAATGAACATGAGAAAGGCAAGGAATCTTTGGCAGGAGATAGAGTACTGCTGTCTTCTTCTGGTGTTTCATATTGGGAAGGATCTTAGCGGTTTTTGATGTCTCTGCCTATTCTACCAGGATGTGGCCTCACTGATCAGTTAATCACTGAATCAAGAGCTCACAGATCCCCGCGGAGGTATGTGTTGGTCACAGGCAGGACTGTGGAGGGGAGTGTGACAGTGCTCTCCTCAGGGGGCATGTGGTCTACAGAGCCAAGAGACACACATGAAATAAAGTCACTCAGAAGATGTGTTTGAGGTGCCCTGACAGAAGCTGGCAGAGTTGGGGCTCAGGCCAGGGATTAGTCCTTCCTGGTTGAAGGTTAGGAAAAGGATCCTAGAAGAGGTGGCCTGGGGTCCTTTCTGAAGATGGGCAGGTGTTTAGAGGTAGAGAGGAGAGGGA
This sequence comes from Piliocolobus tephrosceles, assembly GCF_002776525.5. NCBI lineage: Eukaryota > Metazoa > Chordata > Mammalia > Primates > Cercopithecidae > Piliocolobus > Piliocolobus tephrosceles. The sequence continues at coordinate 152,600,754 of NC_045437.1, forward strand.
GCATCTGGTGGGGAGAAATATTTTCTGATAGCTGATTGCTCAGTGCTACAGAAGTGAAATCTGATCATGCTTTGGTCCTTTGGGGCTTCTGTTCTAATACCATAGGCCAGGTGGCCTACAAACAGTAGAAATTTATTTCTTACAGTTCTGGAGGCGAGAAGTTGGAGAGGAGGGTGCCAGCATGGTTGGGTGCTGGTGAGGGCCCTCTTCCAGGTTGTGGATGGCCATCTTCTTGTGTCCTCATGTTGGGGGAAAGAGAGCTCAAGAACTCTCTGGGGTTCCTTTGATAACGGCACTAATCACATTGAAGAGGGTTCACCCTCATGACCTAATCACCACCCACAGGCCCTACCTCTAATGCTACCACATTGGAGAAAGGATGTCAACACATAAATTTTGGGGGGACACAAATATTCAGTTCATTGCAGATAGGATGCTGCTTTTAAAAATACTTTTGTTAAGAGATATGAAGGAAATGTCAACCATTACTTTAGTAGGCTGTTTCACTTTTTCCCTTTGTCTCAAGTCTCATTCTGCTGGGTACCTTGAAACACCCAGAGCAGGACTGTAGATAGCAAGGTGGGCCTGATGCAGTAACCCTGGGAGTGGTGGGACTGGGACAAACGAGCACCCATACCACCGGCAGAAAGCAGCACTGACCCAGCTCTAGCTGATGATGGTTATGAGGGCTTGGGTCAGCATTGTAAGGACTACAGATTGCTCAAAAGGAGCTGGGAATGAAGATTTGTTTTTGTGTGTGAAACCAAATTCTTCAGTGCTGGAAAATCAATTATTAAAAAAATACAGCAGGAGGGTAGATGTGCCTTTGGGCTGTTTGTGGCTTCTCTTCTTGTCTTTTGCTTGTGGCCTGCGTGCAATGGAGGTTGATCCATCCTTGGGGTCCCTCTGACTTGGTGCAGCTGCATGGCCCTTGGGGTGGAGGCAGTGCCTCGCAGAGTTGGAGACAGACTGCCTGAGCGGAAGTTGTCTTTGTTGGGACTGTACTCAGAGACCACAGGAGGCCTGCAGTGATTTGAATGCCACACAAGCCTGTGTTGGAAATCTAATCCCCAATGCAACAGTGTTGAGAGGTGGGGCGTAGGGGAGCTGTTTAGGTCATGAGGGCTCCACCCTCATGAATGGAGCCATGCCTATCTATTATAAAAGGACTTGAGGCTGTGAGTCTGACCTCTTGCCCTCTGTCACCATGTGACACCTGCCACCATGTCCTGAGGCAACAAGACGGCTTTCACCAGATGCAGCCCCTTGATCTTGGACTTCTCAGACTCCAGAACCATAAACCAAATACATTTCTGTTTGTTGTAAATTACCCAGTCTGTGATACTCTATTATAGCAGCACACAATGGACCAGTACAAGGCCTAAAGCCACTTGTAATAAGCATGAGAGCCTGAATTGCTATTTCTGTGTGGCCTCTATCACCTGGAGATGGACTGGTTTAGCCTTTAAAAGAGGGAAACACAGCCCATGCCCTCATACATGCACACATGCACAAGTCTCATACTCAAAAATCCATGCAGAATATGGTGCCATCATTATTTAGAAACATGCCAGTTCCCAAAGAACAGAAGTGGAACCCATGTGATCTCAAGAGTGATGATGTGAGGTGCTGAGTTTCCTTGCTGTCAGGAGGGTGTGGGTAGTTCCATGGGCACTGGCAGCCTGGCCAGGAGGAACTGCTTAGCAGAGGATGGGTGCTATGTACAGTAAATGGTCCTGCACTGCTCGTCTTTTTCTTTGGCTCCAAAATTCATGGTAGAAAGGGATAGAGAAGGTGGAAAATGTCAGTTGTAGTCATTGCCAAGTCAAGACAATCCCTAATTAGGTGAAAAATTGTCCTCCGAGCCCACTGGAGCCACTGTGACATTTAGGTCCTAAATTTGCCCAGGGTTGTGCCACTCTCAGGCCCTTGCCCTGAACTCGGCTCTAGCTCCCCCTCTCCTTTCCTAACTTCAATACGTGGTGATCAGTGCACTTGAGTTCTCCTGCTGCCTTCACTTCACGTCCATGAATGCTCACTTTCCCTGCAGGAACTTACTTGAACTGTAACTCAGTGGTCCTTGGATCTGTAACCAAATATATGATAACCTGTTATGTCTTTTTGTTTTTGTCTTTGCCTCATTCACCAAAAAGCAACTTATAGGCATGTATGTGTCAAGTGATAACACGAATAGATGAAAATGTTTGAGTATAAGAAAAAAAACTGGAGTGTAAGTAAATTAAAGGCAGAGCAAAGCCATGCTATGTATGCTGTTACTCCATCACATGCCCAGTCAGTTTCTGTACACTTCTGTAACTGGGCTCAGAGCTTCCTAACAAAGCAAAGAAGGACACACAGAGCACTATGTTTCCACGATGTGTAAACAAGGCAGATATTCAGGAGAATTACAGGTATTTATAGTAGTGAGGCCAGAGATGCTTTCCTCCTGTGGGTTCTCAGAAAGGGGTTTGTCAGGGTGGACCGTATTCCCGCCAGTATCTGGTAGTGAATACCCCAGTAAGCGTTTATGATTACTTCATCCAAGATCTTTCAGTATACAATGATGCTTAGCGCCAAAGTACAGTCCTATAAATCAACTCAATAATTCAGAGTGCACTGAATTCTATAGGGCTGGCTTAATACATGGATGAAATCGACAATATCAGGAAAAATGGTTGGCCTGCATCGCCATCAGGGAATACTCTGATTGTTTTGTTGCTGGTAACTGATTAGCATTGGGAACAGAGAGTTCTGGGCTTTTCCTGGCAGGAACAAGGAGTTCAGATGATCTGTGCTGCCAATTAATGGAAGCATATAGTTCTTCTCTCTTCAGCCAAGTGGCAGGCAGAGCCAGTCTTGTTGGTTAGACATTCAGAATCCAAACCAGAGCTTTGATGCCTGACTACATAGTTACCTTCCTTCATGGTAATACTGTAGATTAGTTCGACCCCACAGGCAAATGAGGGATTAAGAATGTCAGCATTCTTCCCTATCGGCCACCAGGACCAAGGGCAGTGTTATGTGGAGCTACGCAGTGTAGTGTGGACTTTACGTGGGTGGAAATGCTTTCCTTGCACACATACGTTCATATTTACATCTATTTCTCAAATGTGTGTGGATGCTGATGTGATCAATAAAATCCACATCTTATTTACAGACATTAGCAAATCCATATTAGATCTTGTCGTACAATTCTCAGCAACTAACAGAACGATTAGCATGATAGCTATCTTTGGAGGAGTCAAGTGGAGGTGGAGTTTATAAATTTTTTTTTGACAGTGGAAAGGGTTCCTCATGGTGGAAGAATTTGGGCACATTACTACAGTGCATACATGCAGGAGTTTCATTTTGTAATGTTTTCAAGCAGGTATTATGAAACAGTCATAAAAAATACCAATAGAAACCGACAGAATGCCTAATTTAAGCCACATCTCTTTGCGGTGACCCTGCTAAGATAAAATTATTTGTAGGAGAAAAATATACCCTTGGGAAATATATAATTTTTGGATATAAGCCATGTAAATGTTGACAGGCATCTAATAATTATGATTTTTGCTTTCAGCGAGGTCGATCCTGAGTTGTTCTATCAGTGATTAGGCAGCAGAAGAAATTCCCAGTTTGTAATGATAAAATTATACTGTCAGATTAAAAGTGAGCATCCATCATTCTGTTCTCATAGCAAGGCACAGATTCCTTCACCCAGAAATTGTTTCAAGCGCTTTATGAATAGTTTTAAAAGCAGGGGTAGCATGGTGAGACACCTAGAACTGGGGGCAGCCTCAACATAAGCTGGTGCAGTGTGTGGACATTTGAACTCCTTCGGACGTAATAGCCATACCTGGATATTTGTAGGCTGCTTATAGGGAGTTGAGGATTCTATTTGGTTCCAAAGGGTAGCCCTGGAATTAGTGGGTGGCAGTTGCAAAGGGATGGCTTTGGCTCAATCCAAGTATGGCATTTTCTTATCCCAAGCTGTGTGAGGATAAGGTAGGCTGCTATGGAGGAGACTGAGCCACCGTTCCTGGGATGTGTACATGTAAGAGTAGACAGCCACATGGCTGGTTTGATGTGGGGGAATTAAACATTGGACAAGGACGGAGACACTATTGAGATTGTTTCTGACCTTGAGTTTAGGCAGTTCTGTGATAAGGCAGGTCTGTTGAGAGGTGATAATTTATTTTATACAATGACTCCCCATAGAATTTCCTCAAATAGCCTGTCTAATTGATATGTCTGAGGTAGATTCAGTTTACCAAAGTTATGTCTATGCAGCTTTGCAAGAATATCTAATAAGTAAATTAGGTCAATCTTTCACAACTGAAGCTTCATTCATTGCAAATACAAGGGAGTAAGAAAGAAAAGTGGCAGAATTACTGGATGTTCCTAGTAAAGTAACCTGCCCACTCATTGTAGAGCTTCAGTTTCATGAATTTAGAACTAACCTATTGCTCTGAGTGGATTCTATTGTTTTTGGTAAGAAAAGCAGGGGAATAAATGACGTTGGTGCCCCATTTTGTCTATTCAGAGCTATAGACGCAGGCGTACATTTCCAAATGCAGTGTGACTTCTCCCTGTGAGGCTCATGAAGAGGGACTGTTGTCCTCTAGAAAAGGAAGTGCTTTTGCCTGACATTCAGGTGCTTGGGGAGGCAAGTAGCAGGTGAGTAAAGAATGGCATAGGAAGTCATTGTCTTTACAGAGTAGCCACTGAGGACCTGGAGGGGTAGGTTAGATCCCTGCAAGTCCCTAGCCGTGTCCCTACCAGTGTGCTGTTGTCCAGCTTCGAAGCATGGAGCCGTATCCGCAGATCCCATGCCACAGCCCCAGAGGGCTTGCTCTTAGGAATTCCTACCCTTCTGATGTAGCTCATGTTGTTTGAGAATGGAAGTGCATGCCAGATTAATTGTAGTTTTCTTAGTGTAGCAAGTAACGACTTCTTACATTTTTAGAACGTTATGCTATCTCAGACACCAAAGAAAGGCCCTACCACTCTCAGATGAAGAGGCATTATGATGTGTTTGGAAGCTATGTGACTAGTGTTTATATCTGGTCAACCTGAGCTGGCCTGCTCTGGAAGAGAAAGGGGAAGAACTGTTTCTGTCTCCAGGGACGTTCAGGCTGAAGTATGACAGGGCAGGGATTGGTCAGGAAAGATAATGCCTGACATTAGGTAACTCATGCTCTAGGAACTTTTGTGTACAGTATTCTCAGTGGCTGCTGTGTGATCATGACTGTCATGCACATTTTTCTCCTTTGCTCTGTATTGCTCTACATGTGTACCATTTTTCTTAGAACTGTGCTTTCCTCCATGAGTTTGATTCTTCAAATGTGCCAAATGGAAAATGATCCTGCTGGTATAAATTTCCAGATAGCATGGGGAGAGGTGGGAGAATTGTAATTAAGAAAGTGAATTAGGCTGGGTGTGGTGGCTCACGCTTGTGATCACAGCACTTTGGGAGGCTGAGGCGGGTGGATCACCTGAGGTCAGGAGTTTGAGACCAGCCTGGACAACATGGTGAAACCCCGTCTCTCTTAAAAATACAAAAATTAGCTGGGTGTGGTGGCAGACACCTGTAATCCCAGCTACTCAGGAGGCTGAGGCAGGAGAATTGCTTGAACCCGGGAGGCAGAGGTTGCAGTGAGCCGAGATCGTGCCATTGCACTCCAGCTTGGGTGACACGTGAGACTCCGTCTCAAGAAAAAAAAAGAAAAATGAATTAGAGTTCCCCTCTTGGTTATTTAGCTGTTCCTTTAAGAGCTCACTATATTATAATAATTAGCACACAGTTTGCCCTACAAGAGTCTGCACACATTCTCTTTCCCTGGCTTAGCATATTTCTGGCCCCTTCCTGTGTCCTCTCCAACTCATTCTTGAGGTGTTGGTTTGCATGTTACTAACTCAGGAAGCTTTCTCTGATTGACCATAGACTAGATTAGACCGCCCTCTCCTAATATGCCATGCTTTGCATTGTTACACAATTGTAATTTAATAATTTGAAAGAATTATTTGCTACTCATCCTTGTCTAGATTGTGCTTTCCCTGGGACCAGGCTTACATCTTTATATCTATCTTGTGCCCTGCTGTATTTCCAGGGTCCAGCATAGGACTGGATGCAAAGTAACTGCTGAGTTAATAGCTGTTGAATAAGTAATAATTACCACTTATTGAGCACCTGCTGCATGCCTGTACTACTACCCCTCTTGTCAATATTTGTGTGTGTGCACGTGTACACAATCTTGAGTGCTGATCACTCTATAAAGCATGATTGTACCAATTTTACCACTGAGAAACTGGGTTCAAATCCTGAGATCCCTCAGCAGCTTTTAAAAGGCGTCAAAAAATTCATATGTGGTCATCTGGAAAAGTATCTTTGATATGATAAGTATAGAAAAGCAAAAAGGCCAGGCACAGTGGCTCATGCCTATAATCCCAGCACTTTGGGAGCCCTAGGCAGGCAGATCGTGAGGTCAGGAGGTCAAGACCAGCCTGGCCAACATGGTGAAACCATATCTCTCCTAAAAGTACAAAAATTAGCTGGATGCGGTGGTGAGTGCCTATAATCCCAGCTACTTGGGAGGCTGAGGCAGGAGAATTGCTTGAACCCAGAAGGTGAAGGTTGCAGTGAGCCGAGATTGCATCACTGCACTCCAGCCTGGGCAACAGAGCAAGATTCTGTCTCGAAGAAAAAAAAAATCAAATAATGTGTCTAATATGATTCTAATTATGTCCAAGTGTTTATGTATGTATATATCTGACAAATGCTTGTATTTGCATATAAAATACCTGAATCAGTACCAAATTGTAATGTACTATCTCTGAGGAATGGGCTGAGAGGGGTATGAGGAATTTACTTTTTGCTTCATAATTTTTTTGTGCTGTCTATCTAAACATTTTACTGTGAACTCTCTTCCTCTTTAAATAAGAAGCAAAGGGGGAAAAAAAAGAGTCTGGGCCAAGCTTAACCAGTTGGTGTGGTGGCCGAAAGGGATTTGAACCCCAGTCCATCTGGCTCTGAAGGTTGTGTTCTGTTTTTGACCCCCTTTATGTATCTAGGACAGTGGTTCTCCGCTGGGGAGATTTTGCCCATCAGGGGACACTGGGCAAAGTCTAAACATTTTTGGTTGTCATAATTTGGAGAGCGGGGGCTGCTACTGGCTTCTGGAGAGCAGAAGCCGGGGATGCTGCTCAACACCCTCCACTGCACAGGATAGCCCCACAGCAGTGACCTCATGTCAGCAAGCAGAGGCTGAGCAGCCCTCCTCTAGAGAGGTTGCCTATCTTACAGGTAAGGAAATGGTGGCTCAATTAAGTCAGTGTATAGGGCAGAAATCAGCAAATTTATTTTTGTGAAAGGTCAGATAATAAATATTTTTGGACTTTGGGATCCATATGTGTTGCAACAACCCAATTTGGCCTCACAGAGGGAAGCTGCCATTATAATATGCAAATGGGTGGGTGTGGCTGCATTTTAATAAAATTTTATCTGTCGAAACTGAAATTTAAATTTCATAAAATTTTCATGTATTATGAAATATTGTTTTAGGTTTTTCACCTACCTTAAAATGTAAAAATTATTCTTAACTCATGGGTTATATAAAACAGGTGGCAGGCCAGATTTAGCTGTGGGCCATAGATTATTGACTCCTGATTTATGGTCACCTGGAATCAAGGTTCCAATCCAAGTGTGTCTTCTGAACCAGGTTTTAATCTCTGCTTTAGTGCTCCATAAAAATTTGTCCATCAATACATAATTTTTATAACGTAGTATTCTGTGTGGTGTACTTCTGAAATACTGTTATTTATTTAACCATGATTCCATTGTGGGATTTATTTCTAGTTTTTGGTTATTACCAAAAATAGTTCATTCAATATGCTGTAATTAAATCTATCATGCATCTATAAAAATTCTGTGAGATAAATTCCTAGAAGTGAAGCCACTGCATCAAAGGAAATGTGCATTTTTGATAATTAATGTTTTCCTTATGTTAAATCTCAAGCAAATTATTTGCCTGAGCCATGAATGTCCACAAAGAATAGCATTACTGGTGGGAAGATTGACTCCTTCCTGCCTCCATTAATGCTTCCAGTTGTCTGTTGTTTTCTGTTTGGTGGGAAAACAGATTGTGTTTGTTGTTTTCTGTTTGGTGGGAAAATAGATTGTGTTTCATCTTCAAAAGAGTTTGTAGAGAATTAGTACATGGTGACGCTAAGGTTTTGGGCTCCAGATCTCATCATGATCTTTGACATCTGTTTAAAGAAAAAGTCACCTTTTCTTTGATAACATAAGAAATGTTTTCTGGGCCTCCTTGGCCAAGATTCTTAGATGGGGAAGCAACAATGCTTTGTGAAAACCATAATCTCTGTAAATGATCCTCAAAGCCTAAGGGAGGATTGTAAATAGCTTATACATCAGTTGATGTCTACTGATTTTGACCACTGACTATATTCCAGCTTCTCCACTAAGCCCTTTATATGAATCATCTCTTTGAATGTGCATGATAAACATGTAAGACTGGTACTATTCTCGTCCCTATCTGTGTGGATAGGGAAACTGAGGTTCAGAGAGGCCCAGGGTCAGAGAATGAGGAAATGGTAGGGCTAGGCTTCGAACACAGCTGACTTCAAAACTCTGTTTTTGATCACTAGTCATCTCAAAATTTTGTAAGTATTAATTTACTGCATGATAGAGATCAATGAATGGTTCTGAGGGAGCCACAGAAGTAGCTGTTGCTTCTGCCTTCTGCTTCACAGCTAGACATAGCAAAAACAGGTGTTTCTACCAGACTGAGTTTTGAGGACGGGATGGTGGGTCACTTACACCTATATGACCCAAGTACAGAAAGGTGCTCAACAAATGTTGACTAACTGAACAAATCAATGAATGAATTTGACACATACACATAAAATAGGAGATATATTAAGGCTTTATAATATCAGGGGCTAAGTAGTAGGGTATAAAGATTAAGATGTTATAGATTTTTAAGGGAAAAGAGGGCTTAGAAAGTATATTCTTCTCTATATTCCCTCACTTAGTAATGAGATCAAAAGAACAGTAAATTTTATTTTTAATATGTTAAAAGTTTGTTGGTAGCTAATCCTTCACCTCTAAGTTATATGTAGGGAAATAGGTAAGAACAGTTAACCCAAAGCCTTTTGCATCTAAACTTTTATCTAAAACTGCTGTATTTTAGATAAGTTTGTTTGTCTCAACCAAAGCTCATGTTGAAATTTGATCCCCAATGTTTCGATGTTGGGAGGTGGGGCCTAATGAGTTTTGGGGGCACATCCCTCATGAATATCTTGGTGCTTTTACCCAGGTAGTGAGTTCTTATGAGACTGATTAGTTCTCATGGAAATGGATTAATTCCTGCAACAGTGGGTTGTTATGAAACCTAGGCCACCCCCTCAGGTTTTCCTCTCTTCCCCTTTGACCCCCTCTGCCATGTCATGCTGCAGCTGAAAAGCCCTTACCAGACTCTAGGGCCATGCCCTTGAACTAAGCCTGTAGAACCTTGAACTCAATAAACTTCTTTGCTTTATAAATTACCCAGTCTCAGGTATTCTTTTATAGCAACACCAAATAGACTACAAGATAAGCAGGTTTTTTTTAAGTGCTCTGCAAATCTATTTGGTGATAATTGGTTGTGTAGCTGGGGTCCAGAATAGGTGTATGTTGTGTTTTCTGCACTATGGTTGATTATGGATACATAAGCAGAAGAGAGATTGCAAAGAAATTACACAATTTGCGTTAATTCCATAATCATAGGATGATATGGGTACTCACCATAGCAAGGCCATAATTTCTGCATGGCTGGTAGTACCTGAATCAAGGGGGAGTCTAAACCTTGTATGTTTGCCACTGACCTGCACCAGGACTGAGTGACCTAAAGGATCTCCTCCAGCTCTCGGTGCAAGAACTGAGCTTGCTACTTGCCAGGTCCTGGGCCAGGCCCCATTTTCATCTCCCGCTTTCCTTCACAGTGTCCTCCTCTGCCCTTTCGTCACTCTGGCACATGGGCCTTTTATCCATGCCTTGTTCATAGCCTCTGCCTGCCATGTTCTGCCTTCCCTCTGTGGTTTCTTCTTTACCCTGGTTGATATCTCTTCATCCTTCAGATAGTTTTGCAGGTTGAGTGAACTACTTTAGATGTCCTCCAAACTGCAGGGTTGTGGTACAGAAGTGTCCTGAAGACATGTGAGGATATGTGCTGTAATGCTGATCCTGGGCTCCACCCACAGAGATTAGATTCAGCAGGTCTGGGATGGGGCTTCTGATTTAGGTGATCTAATGACCCACCTGAAGAATGAGTGTAGTAGAAGCTCCAGGCATGTGACTCAGTGCAGCTGCCAGAAACTCACTCTGTGATTTTCAGCTTGTTTGGGGGTTCCTGCTTCTACCCTTCATGTGCCACGCCACATGTTGGGCAAGGTTGCTTGGACAATTTTAGGCTGAATGTGTGACAGAATGAGATCTAGGGTAGTGGGTGGAAGTGGTCATTCATGGCAGATTCCAAGGTGAAGACCCCCTCAGGTCACACTGTCCTTACCCATGTCAGGGCCATCAATTTTAGAGTCCATCATTACAAAGTGAATAGCAAAGTTGGAGATATGAGAAGCAGTGAAATGTGGAGATGGCAGTGGAAGCTCTGGAAGCCTTGATGGAAAGTTGAACTGAGGATGTTTAATTTAGGAAAATGCCAATGTAGTAAGGGGGAGTAGGAGAAAATATGTTCTATTTGATTCTAGGAGGTAGAACTAGTCTTAATGGATGTAGGTTATAGGGAGGTCAACTTTATCTTGATAGAAGGAAATGTCATATCATAATGACAATAGTAATAGATGGCAGGCAGTTTACTGGTCACTTTATAGATAGTGTCTCTAAGATTTACAGCATCACTGTAAATAGTTACTATTACTCTAGCTTTACAGATGATGGAACTGAGTCTCAGAGGTAATTAAAAAGGTTGCTAAGGATACACAGTGATTAAGTGGGTAGTGACAATTCAAATATTGGTCAGATTCACTTTAAAACTTGAAGTGTGTCCACTCTGCTCTTTCCTCTCAGTAAGTAGAGTTGACTATAATGATGGGCTGCTTATAGGGGGATTGACATCCCATCACTAACTGTTCAAGTAGGACATGGAGGACAACTAAGAAATCCAGAGAGAAACCTTTCCCAAAGATGTTCCTAGTCCTGTTAATAGGTGTTAATAGTTATTATATGCATGCATGCTGGTCAGAGAAGCTGGGTCAACATTAGTTTAAACATTATTAGACATCTTTCTTGCTGGACTTCACAAAGCCTTTTATATGTCAATAGACAGGCAGCATATACAGTGATTCCCAAACTTATTTAATCATGGATCCCGTTCTTAAATAATATCTCAAGACAGTTCTTTTTTTTTTTTTTTTTTTTTTTTTTTTTAACAAATGCAGCTGTGAGAAAATTCATGCTGCAGAGAATTCGTGATTGGGCCATCTAACCATACATCCCTTGAGGTTTGAGGTTGTGGATGTCTCTGTGATTCAATTCCAGAACGCTCTGTGCACTTTTGCAAAGCGGGAGCTCTCCATGCCTGGGCACTTTCATCTGGAACTTGTGCTTTTCTGACTCCCACTAAGTTCTTGATGCTTTTATTGCCCTCAATTTTGCTTTCATTTTTAAGGAGCAATATTGAATGTTTCATGAATTCCCTCCTCTGCTATGTCCTTAACTATTGATTAGAACCAACAATTGGCAAAATAATCATTTGAGGTATAATTATTTCTTATAAATGTTATATGAGTACTAGGAAATGGCCTGTAAAGTTCCAGAAAGTCATAGAAAGATACACTTACATCCATGTGTTTCTAAAACCAATTATTTTTCTAAAATTACTTTTCGGGTTGGCTATGAAGTTGAAAAGATGATTGATTTTTTTTAATACTGGCGTCAAGGAGAATCCTAGTGAAATATGATGTGTTTACTATGAATTATGTTAGCTCTCACCTGGCAGTTTAATGCCAGTAATATTTATTTTCTCCTTTTAGTGGGACACGTGGTCATGTTCACTAATACCTTCTTAATTTTGTGGAGGATGGGGTGGGAGGGAGAGAGTCATTATCTTTGTTATTCAAATCTGTAGAGGATTATTTTGTATTACTCAGAGTTTAAAATCAACCTTTGAAATTTTCATCCATTTCTATGAGCAATTTTCTCTTATTAGGTAGAGGTAAACTTTGTTTACCTCTAATAATACTAATAATAAAATTAGTATTTAAAAACCAACAAAGATCTTTGAAAGAGTCTGCCCTCCCCACTCGGTAGGGGTTTTGATCTTTGGTTCTTATGTTGGAGGGCACTAGGCCAAGGTGACAGAAACTGGCATGATAGAGTGCGTCGGGTGGGAAACAGGGTGCCCAGGTACCAGCAGGCTCCCAGCACCTTGCCTTAAGGAGTTATTTGCAGTCATAGATAGGGTTGGTAGCCCCAGTTCCTTTTTTTCTGGGTGTGAGCTCTTTCCATTGAGGGTGGAAAACAATCTTGATGGTCAGTGTCAAGTGGGACTCTGTCGTCTGGCGGGATGCTACTAAATTAAGGCCCACAGATTTCACATTCTCCTGACTTCAAATTCAAAATTGATTACTGTGTTTATTTATTTATTTATTTATTTATTTATTTATTTTTTTATTATACTTTAAGTTCTAGGGTACATGTGCATAACGTGTAGGTTACATATGTATACATGTGCCATGTTGGTGTGCTGCACCCATCAACTCGTCAGCACCCATCAATTCATCATTTATATCAGGTATAACTCCCCAATGCAATCCCTCCCCCCTCCCCCCTCCCCATGATCGGCCCCAGTGTGTGATGTTCCCCTTCCCGAGTCCAAGTGAGCTCATTGTTCAGTTCCCACCTATGAGTGAGAACATGCGGTGTTTGGTTTTCTCTTCTTGTGATAGTTTGCTAAGAATGATGGTTTCCAGCTGCATCCATGTCCCTACAAAGGACGCAAACTCATCCTTTTTTATGGCTGCATAGTATTCCATGGTGTATATGTGCCACATTTTCTTAATCCAGTCTGTCAC
>NC_045437.1:152614224-152665531 GCF_002776525.5 Piliocolobus tephrosceles
ATCCCATTTGTCAATTTTGGCTTTTGCTGCCGTTGCTTTTGGTGTTTTAGACATGAAGTCCTTGCCCATGCCTATTCTGTCGGAAATTAATTTTCCACATTGGTATTACGGTTTTTTTGAAGCATCTAGGATTCAGCTTCAATGTATGCAGTTTCTTTTTAGTTGCCTCAAAAATGGTTTTTTCCCCCTTCAAACTCTGTTATGTGTTTTTCTTTCTAAATATCTTCATTTTGAAAATGGCATAGTGGAAGCAACAGGCTCACAGTTACCTGAAAGACAGTGTGTTTCCCAGAGCAGTCTCTCCAAGTCCCAGCATAAATCTGAATTTTCTACACATTGAATTTTGGAGGTTTGACTTTTGTGGATCCCTGTGCCACTAGCAGACTCTTTAAGTCCCTGACTTTGTGTTTTTGAATACCTGTATCAAACGTAATATAGTCTCTTTATAGGCAACATGTTATTTTTATTTGCCTTTCTTTATTACACATGATACAAAACCATCTCTGACATTTTTTACACTCACTGAATTTTTATTAGAGTTATATCTTTCATCAATAATAACCTAAGCTGTAACACTCTTCTCTGGAATATTTACTGAGATTGCCACCACTGTTGGGAAAGAGGGCTGTTGCCACCTTATTAGAAATAGTTTCATCCTCGTTGCTTTTATCTGGTTAAGTAATCCTTTAATCCCTGTTCGTTGCCATAGATCCTGACTCTCCTTGCCAGTGCTGTTAATGCAAGCCTGCAGAACAGTGTGGTGGGTGAGATTGGCCTGCTAGTTTATCAGTTTCGAGTCATTATGGCATCATTAGTTCTGGTGGCTGCAGTGATTAGAACTGGAGGTCTCATACCTGAGGCTAGCTGTGTTCATTCATAATAAGGGATTTAGCAGATATTTATGCAAGCAGAAAATCGAATCAGGAGCACCATCAGTGTCTTAAATTATGGCATTTTTCCTGCAGAATTCTGTGAAATGTAATAGTAGATTTGGGCAGAATCATTTTTTACGTGGATTAGTTTAGGGTCTTTTGAGAGGTAGGAGGTTTTCTACTTGAATAAGTCTTCCATTATCTTAGAGACTTTAAATCAGTTTGTTCTGGATGGTACCCATTTGTGAATACAGCAGTTCGCATTTAAATACTCACCTTTTTTTCTATCAATTTCAGAAAATCATCTTCTTGATGATGTCTTTGGTCTTAGAAAGTGAAACCGAAAACACATGAAAATAGAAAGACTCTGATACTGAATTTAAAATTTAAAATACTAGCCTGCCTTTGACGTTTGGATGAGTTTCATTGTAATTTTAAGGGATTAAAAAATAGCCGCTGATTATGTGGCATCTTAAGACCTCAGCGTGCTTTTCCCCAGGTATTAGCTGTTGAGAGAAAGGAAACATGGGGCTCAAGAATGAACTAAGGAAAAGTCAGTGGCTCAGTTGTAGGTGGGAGGAGACACTTCCCAGGACACGTTTGGATAACATTTTCTAAAAAATCATCCCGGAAAAGATCACATTCCTTTCAGTTTTTAATTTTTTTATTGAATATAGTTTTTACATAAGGAATAAATGCAGTTGGTTCAGGAATGAAAATAGAAAGAAGTACAGTAAAAATTCTCTTTGTGCATAATTTTCTCATCCTGTAACCACTGTTATTAGTTTCTTATGTATTCTTCCAGGGGAATTTTAATACACACAGTAGTTAAGCATGTGTATGTATATCCTCTTTCTCCAAGACATATGAACATGTTATACACAATGTTCTCCACCCCGCTTTTTGCAAATAATATGTCTTAGACATCTTTCTGTATTTGTGCATAGAGATAATTATTAACTTTTTAATTCTACAACTCTGTGGTTTTTTAGGGGTTAGGGGGACAGGGTTTTACCCTGTCACCCAGACTGGAGTGCAGTAGTGAAATCACAGCTCACTACAACCTCGACCTCCTGGGCTCACGTGATTCTCCCACCTTAGCCTTCTGCGTAGCTGGGACTACAGGCGTGCATCACGATGTCTGGCTAATTTTTTTTATTTTTTTGGTAGAGACAAATGTATTAGTCCATTTTCATACTGCTATGAAGAAATGCCGGAGACTAGGTAATTTATAAAGAAAAAGAGGTCTTAGGGACTTATAGTTTCATGTGGCTAGGGAGGCCTCACAATCATGGCAGAAGGTGAAGGGGGAACAAAGGCAAGTCTTCCATGGTGGCAGGCACCAGAGTGTGTGCTAGGGAACTGCCCTTTATAAAACCATCAGATCTCATGAGACTTATTCACCATCATGAGAACAGCACAGGAAAATCCCCACCCTCATAATTCAATTACCTCCCACAGGGTCCCTCCCATGACGTGGGGATTATGGGAGCTACAATTCAAGATGAGATTTGGGTGAGTATACAGCCAAACCATATTAGTGGGGTTTTGCCATGTCCCCCAGACTGGTGTTGAACTCAGGAGCTGAAGAAGTCTGCCTGCCTCGGACTTCTGAAGTGCTGGGATTACAGGTGGGAGCCACCATGCTGGCCTGTATGGTTTTTTAGTGTTTAAATAGACCATAATTTATTCAACCTATCCTCTGTTAATGAGTCTTTGAATTGTTTCCAGTATTTTACTATCATAAGCAGTTCTGGAATGAATAATTTTCATTTCACATGTCATGTGCCAGTTCTTCAATATGCTAAATTCCCAGAAGAGGAGCTGTTGGGTCAGAAAATGTATGCGTTTTTAATTTTGATGGCTATTGGCAAACTGTCCCCATTCCATAATGGTCAATGTCTTAGTCTGTTTGTGCTCTTATAACAGAATACAACAAACTGGGTAATATATAAGGAACAGAAATTTATTGGCTCATGGTTCTATAGGCAGGGAAGTTCAAGATCGGGGGTTAGCATCTAGTGAGGCCTTCTTGCTGTGCCATCCCATGGCTGTAGGGCAAGAGGGGTGACAGAGAGCAAGAGATCAAACTTAAAGACTGGAATCCTTTTATAATTGACATTCATCATTCATGAGGGTGGAGCTCTCATGACCTAAACATCTTCCACTGGGCCCCACCTCCCAACACTGTTGCATTGGGGATTAAATTTCCAATACGTGATTTTTGGGGGACACATCCAAACCATAGCAGTCAGTATTTGGGAATAATTGTTTCCAACCAGCCTTGGCAGTAAGTATGTCTATTCATAGCCTTTGCCCATCTTTCAGATGGGTCCTTGGTCTTTTACTTATTAACTTCTGGAAGCTCTTTATATAGAGAGATATTAGCCTCTTACCTATAATTTGAATCAGTTTCCTGTGGTTGTATTTGTCTTTTGACTTTGCTTATGTGTACTACTAAGTAAGAGTTTCATTGTTTTGTGTTCGTATTTATTAACCTTGAATTTTATGGCTTCTGGATTTTCAGGTATGTCTTAAAGGCCTTTTCCACTTTGCGATTAATAAGAGATTTTTCTAGTTTTTCTCCTATTATTTTTAAAATGTAACTTTGCCCCCTGCCACCCCGCCACTTTCATGGGATTTTCCCATGGATCTCATTATTCATTTGGAATTTATTTTGGTATGTGACGTCGGATATAGAAACAACTTTATTCTTTAGATGCTATGGAGTTGTCCTTACGTCACTAGTTGAATATAGAGTTTTTTTGTCTGCTGATTTGAGATGCCATCTTCACTATACACTGAAGCATTTCCATTTGTATTTGGATTAGTTTCTGGACTTTGTATTTAGATCTATTTGTTTGTCCTATAGTCACATTCCAGTACCAGTACCACACTATTTAATCATTGCTCAATAATGTTACACTGTTTGATAGGCTTGTCCTTCCTCATGACTTTTCTCTTTCAGAGTCTCCTCTTTTTTTTTTTGATAATCCTATATTTTTCTAAATGTACTTAAGGATAAACTTGTATAATCTCCAAACTAATAACAAGGTTATCATTAGGAGAGCATTACATTTACAAATTTCCTTAAGGAGTGTTGACAGCTCTGTGAGTTTGTCTTGCTGTCTGATATGATTTAAATAGATATCCCCACCCAGATCTCATGTTGAATTGTAATCCTCAGCGTTGGAGGTGGCATCTGATGGGAGGTGTTGGGATCACTGGGCCGTAGCCCTCATGAATGGCTTCACCTATTCCCTTGATGATAAGTGAGCTCTCACTCTGAGTTCTGACAAGATCTGGTCATTTAAAAATGTGTGGCATCTCCTCCCACCTTGCTCCATTCTTGCCATGTCATGTGCCTGCTCCCCTTTGCTTTCTATCATGATTGGAAGTTTCCTGAAGCTTCCCCAGAAGCGGATGCCACTGTGCTTCCCAGATAGCCTGCAGAACCTTGAGCGAATCCAATTTCTTTTCTTATAAATTACCACAGTCTCAGATATTTCTTTATAGCAATGCAAGAATGGTTTAATACACTTTCCAAGAACATGGTATGTCTTCTGATTTGTTCAAGTTTTCTTCTGTGTCCTTCAGAAGAGTTTTAAAGTTTTATTCTTATAGCTCTGGCTCATTTAGTCAATTCCTTGGTATTTTATTTCATGTGTGCTATATTACATGGAATTTTCTCTTCACATCGGTCTGCTACTTGATGGAAGTTTGCTTATAAGGAAGCTATGGATATTTGCAAGTCAATTTTGTATTTTGCTAGCTTTCTGAGCTGTGTTGGGTTTATTATAGTTTTTTTTTAGCTTGTTCTTTTAGACTTTCTAAGTATATAATCAACTTGTTTTTAAAAAGTCCTAGATTTAAGTACTCCTTACCATTTTTATACCTTTTTAGGTTTTTCCTAGTTTCCCTTATTCAATATAAGACAACAATGATGGTAGTGAACTCCCTTGCTTTATTTTGATCTTGATTTTTCTTGGCTGTTAAAGGGAAAAACTTTTTGTCTATAGACATAACACTTTTAATAGAAAATGTCTGAATTTTTTTTCCCCACACCAAGCAATCCTCTGATTCTCTGTGGACATTAACTGGGTGTCCTCCAATTCAGTTCAATTCTGACACTATCCACTTGGAGCTGGTGTCAAATCCCACAAGTTAAAGGACTCAGTCCTACAAGACTGCTCCCCACTTTAGATGCCAGTCACAAACCTCATACTTCCGATGACTGACTCTAAATTCAAGAGTTCCCACAACTCCCATCTCATTCAATACTTTGCTATAATGGGTCACAGTGCCAGGTAAATACTTAAAACACAGGTAAATACTTTGCTTATTTATTACTGGTTTGTTATAAAGGATATAACTGGAAGTCCAGATGAAGAGGTACATAGGGCAAGGGTCTAGAATGATCTCAGGTGCAGGAGTTTCTCTCCCTGTGGAGTTGGGTTGCATCACCTTCCTAGCATGTAGATGCATTCACCAACTCAGAACCTCATCAAATCCTATTGTTTAGGGTTTTTATAGAGGCTTTGTTTTGTTGACATCGTTGATCAAATTAATGGTAATTGGTGATTAGGTCAATCTCTAGCCCCTCTCCTCTCCCTGGAAATTGGGGAATAGGGCTGCAAGTTAAAATCCTTTAATCACATGGCTGGTTCCTCTGGAAACCAGCCCCCCATCCTTCAGGAGCCACCTCATTAGAATAAACTCGTATGGGGTTAAAAGGGTCTTATTGTGAATACCAAAAGATGCTTCTCTCCCATGTATCACTCACATTCCAAGGGTTTTAGGAGCTCTGTGCCACAAACCAGGAATGAAGACCAAATGTATATTTCTTACTATATCTCACTATCAATCACTTTTTAGCCTTTTTGCTAAGATCAAGTGTATATCTCACTATCACAGAGGTATTTTAATGTTGCCCCATTAAATGTGATCTTAGCTTTGTAGTTGAGAAGAATATATTTTATCATGTTAAGCAAGTATATATTTGTTCCTATTTTATTGAGTATTTTTGTTGTTATCAAGAGCGGTTGAATTTTGCTCAGTACTTCTTCAGCATCTTTGGAATGGTTACATGATTTTACTTGAGCTCTATTAATATTCACTGGCTTGATGGATTTACTGATATTGTTCAACATTTGCCTTTCTTGTATAAACTCTATTTGGTCATGACATACTATTCTTTTATTGTGCTTCTTGATTCTATGTGGTAATTTTTTTTTGCTTTGCTCTTCATAAATGAGATTCATTTTGAGTTGCCTTTTATGTGTAGCACTTATTTTAAAGAACTTACATTTAGTTTTTCTGTGAAAGAGTGTTTTCTAAATAATTTCACATTGTGAGCAAGATTGTAAGGAGCATGTTTAGCATAAAGGAACAAGTGGTTTCAAGGACTGCAGTGTGTTCATGTATGTGAGTGCAAATTTCAGCCAGTAGTGAAAATAGGGTTTGTCTCTTTGGGGAGGCATATTATGGAAAATAATTTGTTAACACTTCATTAGTGCTAATGAGACCTACTGATAACAATCATTAGTTAATTGAAGTAATTGTTTAGTTTAATATCTTGGGTTTACATATATTAGTTCATTTTAATTCTCTCTACAGCCCTGTGAGGAATTGATTTCAACTCATAGAAGAGAAAGCTTGTTTTGAAGAGGTGAACCAGTCTTGCCCAAGATCACATACCTGTAAAGGGAGGAATCACACTTTAAAGCTAGATTTCCTTCATCCCAGTGTCCGTATTCTCAACCACCATGATGTACTGCTTTCAAAATAAATTTGAGTTTTTGTAGGTAATTTGAGGTTACAAAAACCTGTTTCCTGAAGCAGTGCCTTCAAGTGTAACCCCCAGACCAGCAGCATCTGCATCCCCTGGAACCTTGTTAGATTCCCACACCCCAACCAGATCTACTGCAGCAGGAACTCAGGGAATGAGTCCCAACAATCTGTGTTTTAATAAGCCCTGCAGGTTATCCTCACATACACTAAAGCTCAAGAACCAGTGCCTTAGAGACTGCATCCTCTTCTTCCCTTCTGCTGTCTGAATTGTAGGAGTTATTAACATGTTGACTCTTTGAATAAGGGCAAAGTATTCTTTCTTCTTTCCAGAAATGAAGGCTAATTATTTGTTTAACACCACACATCTTGGTCACAAAAGGGAGTATTTGCTGAGCTTAGCTCCCTGTGAAACTTGTGAGAATTAAACGTTCCTGTGAGTAATGTCACTAAAGCATCGTTTACTCAGAGCCTCAGTCCAGGCAGAGGTCTTAAACAAACTGATGAGACTTCATTTTAGGAGTGAAAGCAGTTCACGGATGTGTACATTTTCCATGTATGGCCTGTCTGTGGGACGTTCTTTCCTGGGACTAAGTAGATGGGGGCCTCTGAGGGGAGGGCCTAGCACCCTTAGTCCTCTGCCTCCCGGAGAGGCACACACTGCCACTGTTCAATTCACTGAATGAGCGAATGCTGGGAGTGGGAGCTCATGCTGGGCTGCCCGCTTGACCTCATCTGCACACAGTGCCACCAAATGGAGGAAATAACAATAATTCACTTAACCTGAAAGGCAATTAATGATTTCCATGCAATTGCCAGTTACTTGCCCTTCCCTTCCGATGCAGAATTCATTCCATTGGCATCGCTGATTTATAAAAGGCAGACTGCTAGCAAGCTAATTGGGTGAAGTCATTATAGAGGGCAGTGTGGCTGTGAGCTGGAGCAGTGCTAAAGTGGTTTTCGATAACATGCCTCTCATCCTTGCATTGGTCCTCACCCCAGAGTAATTAGATCTGAATGGTGTTGGTTGGGGGCTGTGAGGGTGCTGTGGGATTACCAGTGACCAAGTATAGTTTGCTGAAACGAGCTCTTCATTATATTAAGGTATCTTGTCCAGTTCAGGAAACTCCCAGGCCTGACGTATTTCTGTGCTCAGTAGATGTTTTCCTGCTATGCATCTATGTGTGTGACCAGTGGGGAATCGATAAGGGAAAGGAACCAGGTTTTAGGGTCTGCAGGGTGTGTACTTGTATGAGCTGATTCTAAACGATTCCCTCCCCAATCCAGGTCAGATATGACCACAGCCCCAGTCTACATCTCTGTGCCTCGGGACCTAAGGACTGGAGACTAGGTTTGGTAGAACTCAAAGAAGCCTGGGCAAGCATACTCTTCTGTACATCTATGCACAGCCTGCCTCTAACATTTGTGGGGCCTACAGGGAGAATTTAAGCAGAGGCTCACATACCTCCTGTCTAAATCACTAAATTATAAATCAGGCTAACCCGCTGTTAAACAGTAACACGTGTTCTGTCCTCCTTCCTTGGCAAGTTAACCATGATAATGCTTGGGGTGTGGCCGCGTGAAAAGAGCTCGCGTTTGCTGACCACCATTGGCTTCATCCTACTCCATGAAGGGCCTGGTGTGCATGCTGGTAGGCAGCCAGCTAGGCGCTGATCGTAACTCCCTCCTCACTGCAAACCACTGCCCTGTGGCCTCTCCTGGGCCTAGAGGGCCCTCACTGGCAGCTCAGGCTACCTCAAAAGGATAGACCTGGAGGATAGGCCAGATAGCTGTGGAAGGTGGCTCAGGGCCATTTGGGCAGAAAATTCTGGGATCTCAGGGACCAAGGACATGGACTGGAAAGGCAAAGCATGAGCTCTGGCTGGACTTTTTTTCTAAGCCCTGCAGAATCCCCACCACCCTGGGAGGGACACAGTCAGATGCGGCACAGAGTGGAGGCTCTTCCTGCCTGTGTCTGAGCATGATGATGGACTTGCGAAATGTTAGCATAGTTTCATTTCTCTATACTCCTGGTGGTCATAGGTGTACGACTCTTATGTATAAACACACACACTTTGTAGTTCTCACTTGTCTGTCATACTGTGGCACCCACACCCAGATACCTGTTGTAAATCTTCACACAGAGCAGTGTTTTCACGCAGACATATGCATCTACCTGTTCACACAGGTGTGTATACCCACTAGCACTTCACTTGTATTCATGCCTCCAAATGTAGGCATCTTTCTGCCCATACTCATTTCTCTAACATGTAGCCACACTTTATCTGGGCATGTTTTTCTTGTCAGCGCCTGTGATCATTGGTATTACCAGGAGTCAGGTTGAAACTAGTGGTTGAAATCAGGCGTGAAGGTTTTAGGTGCAGTTATTTTACAGAGGTTCTACTTATGACTCATGAGTGGGTAATGAATACCAGCCACATTGCTTTTCCTGATGACCATAAGGTAAATCTGAACATAAACACCCATTTACCCTGTCTCTCTAGGTGACACACTTCCTCTCAAGGTTTACACTTGCCATCCATTGGGTCAGAGGACTTGGCCATGGCTCCCTGGCCTGGATATTTTAGGAGCAGTATTCAGCATTCCTTACAACATCCTACATCAAAGAAACCATGCAGGAAAGACTAAGTGATGTTAGATCTTCCTGGGAGCTTCAGCTCCCACTTTGTCAGTGATTCAGCCCCAAATGTCTGGTGCCCAGGTCACTGCCCACTAGAAGGAGCAGGCACACAGCATGTACTTGGTTTGGTCATTTTGGTAGCAGTACTGTCTCTGAGATGAAATAATATGTGCTCTGTGAGGCACTTCCAGGTCAGCAATATTTAGGCAAAAACGCTTTAATGTCAGTGTTGTAAGATGTTCATCTCTCTGATGAGCAATTTTTGTTGGAAGAATGTTTGGTATTTAGTAATTGTCAAACCTAAGAAACACATTAGTACATCACTAATTAATTAAACTCCAGACTTCGATCAGTTGGTGAACATGGTGTTTTTCAGGCTGCCTCTCTGTAAATCCATGATTTCCCCTTTCCCTACTTTTCTTTGGGGGCAAGTCACTAACCCTAGCCCAGCCTCAAGGGGAGGAGGGTAGGAATTAAGGTCTGTTTCCTGTAGGGACCAGCATCTACATATATTATTTAGAATTGTATTGAAAGAAATATTTCACTCACCCTAACTTTTAAAAAGATATAATGGGATTTGATGTGATTTATGGCCTGGACAAGATGGTATAGACTTGTTTCTTTCTGCTCTTCTCTGTTAAATATGATGATAAACGCTGGAAATAGCACAAGAGGCAACCAAAAGATAATAATGAAAGTGGCAAGAAGAAGGTGAGATGGTTTGGGAGTCCAGTGCTGGAGAGGCAACGCAGCAGCAGGGCATCTTTGTACTCCCCTTGACCAACAGGAGAAGGTGGCCCAGGCATGGTGTTTCCTGACCCACCATCCAGCAGAAGAAAGCAGCCCCAGCAGGGTAAGAGGCTGAACCACCTGGGTAAGAGGCTGAGGGAAATACTGGCCTCCCTGCTGGGCCTGAGAATCCTACTGAGAGAGACCACAGTGTCTGGGGGCCATCAGCAGAACAGGCCCCACAGTGAATGGCATGGTATGGGAAGCCTCTTTATCCCCGTGAGCCCAAGACTCCTTTTCCCTACCCAGAGACACCTGGGCAGCTGGGGGACACTGGCAGAGGACACTCAGGATGTCTTCTCATCCTCTTGGGCCTCAGACTGTCCTTTCCAGCCAGGTGACACCAGATGGCCTAGTCGGAGGAAACCCTTTGCCTTGAAGAATGAGGCAAGAATGTCTGCTCTCACCACTCTTATTCATCATAGTACTGGAAATTGTGGTCACTGCAGTGAGGCAAGAAAATGAAATAAAAGGCACCAGAAGAAATAAAGCTGTACCTATTGGCAGATGACATGGTTGTGTAGTAAATCCCAAGGAATTTTTTTTAATAGGAAATAAATCCTCCTAGAATCAGTAAGTGAGATTGGCAAAGTCACAGGATACAAGATCAATAACAACAACAACAACAACAACAACAAAAAGTGAATATGCTCATACTAACAATGAATATGTGAAAATTGAAGTTAATATCATTTATAATTACTCCAAAGAAAAAGAAATATTTAGATACATACTTAAGACAATCCCCAGGTCATGGACTAGTAGTGGTCCATGGCCTATTAGGAACTAGACCACACAGCAGGGGGTGAGCAGCAGGTGAGCAAGCAAAGCTTTATCTGTATTTATAGTAGCTCCCCATTGCTTGCATTACCACCTGGCTCCACCTCCTGTCAGATCAGCAGCAGCATTAGATTCTCATAGGAGGTTGAACACTGTTGTGAACTGCACATGTGAGGGATCTAGGTTGTGTGCTCCTTATGAGGATCTAATGCCTGATGATCTGTCACTGTCTCCCATCACCCCCAGATGGGACCATCTAGATTCAGGAAAGTAAGCTCCGGGCTCCCACTGATTCTACATTATGGTGAGTTGTATAATTATTTCATACATATGTAATAATAGAAATAAAGTATACAATACATATAATGTACTTGAATCATCCTGAAACCATCCCTGCCTGTCCCTCCCCTGGTCCATGGAAAAACTGTCTCCCATGAAACCAGTCCCTGGTGCCAAACAGGTTGAGGACTGCTGATATTTAGGATCAGTATTCTGAATATTATCAAACACTGATGCAGATCTAGAACGGTGTCCAGGTGGGCAAATATGATGAGCAGGACTGGGATCTGCCATAGTACGTTCCATGTAGCGTAAGACAAAGATCTTCCCTCTATCCATGATAGTGCAGAATAACACATCTATTTCAGTTGACAAATACAAATTGTATTATACTTACAGTATAAAAAACACTGATGATAGAAATCAAAGAAGACCTGAATGAATAGAAAGACATATGTTGTTTATGGATTTGGAGACTTAACATGGTAAAGATGTTCATTTTCTCCAAATTGATATACAGGTTCAATGAAATTCCTATCAAAATTGCAGCAAGGTTTTTTGTAAACACAGATAAGGTTATTCTGAAAATTTATGTGGAAAGGCACAGACCCTAGAACAGCTAAAGCAATTTTGACAAAGAAGAATAAAGTAGGAGGAATCACTCTACCTGATTTTAAGGCTTACTATATAACTACAGTAATCAAGACAGTGTGGTACTGGCAGGGGGATAGACACATGGATTCGTGGAACAGAATAGATAACCCAGAAACAGAGTCGGGTAAATATGCTCAACTGCTTTTTGACAAAGGTGCCATTCAAGGGAGAAAAGACAGCCTTTCAAATGAGTGGTGCTGGAGCAGCTGGACATTCATAGGCAAAGAAACGAATCTGGACTGAAGCCTCATCCATAGACAGAAATTCACTCAAAATGCATCATGAACTTAAATGTAAAATTTAAAACTATACAACTTTTAAGAAAAAAACATTAAAAATCTTCAGGATTTAGGGCTAGACAAAGAATTCAGACTTGACACCAAAAACCTGATTCATAAAAGGAAAGTTTGGTAAACTGGACTTATTAAAAAATTAAAAAAAAAACTTGTGCTGGGTGAAAAACTCTGTTAAGTGAAAAGACAAACTATACTGGAAAATATTTGCAAATCATATATCTTACAGATGGCGAGTGTTGAGAATATGTAAAGAACTCTTAAAACTCAAGAATGAAGAAACAAGCCAATTTGAGATGAGTAAAAGACATGAAGAGACATTCACCAAGGAGAATATACAGATGGCATATAAGAACATGAAATGATGTTCACCATCATCGGGAAATGCAAGTTAAAGTATAACAATGGTATATCACTAGACACCTCTCAGAATGTCTAAAGTGAAAAATAGTGGCAACACCCAGTGTTGGCAAGGTTGTGAAGAAACTGAATCACTCATATGTACCTGATGGGAATGTAAACTGACACGGTCACTGTGGAATGCTAGTACCATAGAGTGCAGCAATTGCACTTTTGGGCGTTTATACCAGAGAAATGAAAACGTATGTTCATGTAAGAACCTGCACATGAATGTTTGTAGCAGCTTCGTTTATAATAGCTACAATCTGGAATCAGGCCAGAGGTCCTTCAGTGAATGAGTGACTAAACCAACTGTAGCATATCCAAACCATGGAATAGTACTTTGCAATAATAAAGGAATGCACTGCCGATACATGCAACATCCTGGGTGAATCTCCAGGAAATTTTTCTGAGTGAAAAAGTCAGTCCCCAAAATGTTATAGACTGTGTAGTTATATAATATTTTTGAAATGCTCACATTTTAGAAATGGAGAAAAGATTGGTAGTTGCCAGGGGTTAGGGATAGTAGGGGAACAAGGGGGCAGGGTCAGCAGGAAGGTGGGTGTGTTATAAAAGGGTGACTCTAGCCAGGTGCAGTGGCTCACACCTTAATCCCAGCACTTTGGGAGGCTGAGGCAGGTCTTGATCACCTGAGGACAGGAGTTTGAGACCAGCCTGGCCAAGATGGTGACACCCTGTGTCTACTAAAAATACAAAAATTAGCTGGTTGTGGTGGCGCATGCCTGTAATCTCAGCTACTCAGGAGGCTGAGGCAGGAGAGTTACTTGAACCTGGGAAGGTGGAGGTTACAGTGAGCCGAGATCACATCATTGTACTCCATTCTGGGGGACAAGAGTGAGACTCCATCTCAAAAAAAAAAAAAAAAAAAAAAAAAGGGTGACACCAGGGATCCTTGTGCTGATGGAACTGTTTTGTATTTGACCATGGTAGTGGATACAAGGAAGGTATACATGTGATGGAATTATGTGGAACTAGGCATACATACACACACATACGCAAATAGTGTGAGTACAGTTGAGAAAATCTGAATAAAATTGAATTTTATACATCAATATCCTGATTGTGATATTGTACTTAGTTTTACAAGAAGTCACTTTCTGAGTAGGTTGGGTAAAGGAAAATGGGAGGTCTCTGAATTATTTCTTACAACTGCATATGATTCCACAATGATCTCAATAAAAAATTCAATAAAAATATGATGTGATCAGGCTTAATATATTTTGAAAGTATTAAAAATGATCAAACTGGTCCTACTATAATATTTTCAGAAAAGGATATAGAAAAGGACTAAACAATGCGACATCTGAAATTCCTATCCCCAAAGTTGGTAGATACATAGGAAATAATTTAATACATATCAGCTTAATTCTGATGCTATATATTTTTTAAAAAGAAGTTTTACTTTTCTTCTTAAAGAAGTAGTGAAGATTCATTGTGTTTAAAATTTCCAAATAAGCACAAATAATAAAATAAACATTACCTGTGAGTATTTGCTTTTTAATAGTCAGCCCAGGCTGTGGTGTTTTGTTTTGCTTTCACTTGTTCCTTCTGTCATTCATTTTACAGGAAGCTGACAGGACAATTTTTCTTTCCAAGGAGAATCCCCAAGTCCTTGGGTGTGAATGTCTTTGTCTGACTTGCTGGGTCTGTCTTTCTGCAGGGATGCTATTGGTTTGAGACAAGGCTCTTGGACAAAGTTTAAGAAGTTAGCTACCCAAGAGACTATAACCAAACATGCATCTTATGTGCGCTCAGTGGCTCTGAGTTGATATTAGGTGGCTGCTGATAGATGTTTGCATATAAAGAAAGATGGGGAGAGCTTAGTTTCCAGAGTATCCAATCTTGTCTCTGACTAGCCCCTTTGGTTAAGAGTGGAGCATGGGCGAGTCTTGCATTGCCTTTCCTTCAGAAGTCAAAGGCTGCCTTCATTGTCTACTACTCTACAGCAGGGGTCCCGGACCCATGGACTGCACAGCAGGAGGTGAGCAGCCAGCCCGGAGTGAGCCTTACTGCCTGAGCTCTGCCTCCCGTCAGATCAGCTGCGGCATTAGATTCTCATAGGAGTACGAACCCTAGGTTGTGTGCTCCTTATGAGAATCTAATGCCTGATGGTCTGAGGTAGAACAGTTTCATCCTGACCATCTCTGTGCACCCTCTTTCCCCCACCCCACCTCCTGGTCTGTGGAAAAATTTGTTTCCACTAAACCGGTCCCTGGTGCCAAAAAGGCTGGGGACTGCACTCTACAGCACAGTGACAAGGCTGTTCTTAGCTTAATACGTCTCTCGTCTGATCCCCCTTTTATGGACATCTGTTGTTTGGTCTGACCAGACCTTAGCCATCCACCTTTCTAGCAGATGTGTCTCTCCTCTTGCCTAATCTTGTGATTCAAGTGAGAGTGTCGTCTTCCCATAGAGTCTATCTCCTGATCAAAAGGCGTGACTGGGGGCCTGAGAACTACCAGAGGTGTCTCTAGGACCTGGTACTGGACTAGCCCCTGGTACCAGTCATCCTCGATACCAGCCCTGCTTTTAGCTCTTTGTTTTGATGAGCTAGGGAGGTGTGTTCCTTGGCTGAGCTAGTTCACATTGAGTTTGCTTCACATGCATTCACAAGTCCCAATTCACATTTTCGCCAGGATCAACATACATTATTTTCTTTTTTTCTCCCCTTTATCTTACTATTCTTAACTATAAATGGAAAGGCAAAAATCAGTTCATCATTTGATTCTGTCTGTAAGTTTCCTGCTGTATCCCAGACAAGGTGGGTTTAAGATTCCCATTGTATGTCTAGTGGGGATGATGCTTTTCCAGGAACAGCTCCAGTCTGACCACAAATTCTCCCAATCAGAATTTAAGAAGGCCTGGCGTGGGCAGCCCAGGTTGCTCCCAGCACCTGTATTTGCAGTGCATGAGCTCATCTGGTTACTGAAAGCCACCCAGGGTAAGCTCTAACAAATTCATGAATCAAGACCAATGCGGGATTGCAGAAGTATATTTAGATTGTTCCTACATTCTGACATGCTCCAAGGTAAATTCATTATTTGGGTAAGAGGTATTATGTAGTAATTAAACTGAAAATGTTATATTTGTACATGCTTTCTGCCCCTCAGCAAAACATATTTAAAATGTTCTTGGAGGTGATTTTTAAAATTTTGCAATTTTGTACTGCAATTCCACCTAAGTAACATTCAAGCAATGTTTTGAGAAGATGATTAGGTTTTTTTGTCTGTTTGTTTTGAGACAGATTCTGTGTCACCCAGGCTGGAGTACAGTGGCCGGATCTTTGCTCACTGCAACCTTTGCCTCCTGGGTTGAAGTGATTCTCATGCCTCAGCCTCCCAAGTAACTGGGACTATAGGCACACACCACCACACCCAGCTAAATTTTTTGTATTTTTAGTAGAGATGGAGTTTCACCATGTTGACCAGGCTGGTCTCAAATTCCTGGCCTCAAGTGATCCACCCACTTCAGCCTCCCAAAGTGCTGGCATTACAGGCATGAGCCACTGCATCTGGCTGATGATTAGTTTTTTAAGTCTCATATTGGGTGGGTCTTGGAAAGAAGTCCTTTTGTGATTCACTTCTGTGTTCAGTCTGAAGTCTCACTTGGTTGGTTAAGGCTTTCCCTGCAGCTTGGGAGCCATCTTTACAAACTGTGTACAGTGACAGCCTCCTTGGTCATTCATGTTGGCTGAAGCCCTCTCTGCAGTTGTACTGGCCATGTATCATGTATGAGTACTGGGGCTTAAGTCATTCAGGGATGCTCAGGTCAACTGGCATTGGTCAGAAAGCCATGTATTCCTGTTTACAGATAAATGAAGAGGAGAAAATGCAAAGAAAAAGAAACAGGGTTGGTTTGCTCATCATTGCATATTTGGGCTCATTAGCTTTATTAAAGAAAGGGTATTTACACTTTTTCTGTATTTGATATGGATGAGGAAATGTCCAGATCACAGAGTTTTGTGGTTCTTCTTCATAGATGTATCTGCCTCACATGAGGCCCCAAGGAATAGGACAAGAAGGATTCAGAGGAGGGAAGGGTCTAAGAGGCACAAGCTTATGGCACAAATCTGCTTTGGTGGTCTGTATGCGGAGTTACTGGCACTGTTGGCTGTTCCCTTTGCTCCTATGATAACTTGCCCTCATCTTTGTTTGCAAAGCCCCAGGGTCTGATCTGAAGCTGTGACCTTTCTTCGAAGAGAATTATTGAATATGCATTATTCTCTGTGTTTCCTCACTGTATAGACCTTGCTGTGTAAGAAGCTTTGTTCTTTTCACCAGAGTAGAAGACTTTTAGACTCCTTTGCAATTCTCAATGCCTGGTAGTGAGTTGGGCAAGAGATGCCAATTCTCAAAGACTCTTATCTGTTTCGAGCATGCCAGAGCCAGAGGATTATCAGGATTTCATGACCCTCTGATCATGACGTGCTTTAAATCCTAATTCGGTGACCAGTTCAGCTCATGCTTTCAAATTTCTTTTTCGTAAGCAACAAAATCTACTTTTCTTCCAAATGAACTCTCACCTAAAACATAGTACATAAAATGGATTAAGATACAGTTTCTAAGACTGGCCTACCCCTTGCTTTCTACAATAGATGTTGAGGCACTTCCTTGGAACCTCAGGATTTCGGGGTCCATGCTTTGAGGAGTATTGCCATTCAGCATCCTTCTCCACTGCCTTAAAACTGAGGGAAAAGTACTGTAGTTCACAAAAGACAGAAAGATCCTGGAGTAGGGTCTTCTGATTTCCTGCATGCTTTGATCTTCATTTCTTGCAGCTTCTCTGGAGCCCCTGTTTTGTCCCCTTGTCACAAACCTTGTTAGAAATCGTTAGTCAAAATTCCTCATTTTGCAGATGGATAACAGAGGGAGTTGAAAGAGGGAGTTGTCAGAGCTAGCTATCCATGCATTCATTTATAAATATTTGTTGAGCACCTGTTATATCACGTCTTTTATTAGGTGCTTTATTAGATATGGCTCTTGGCCTCACAAAGCTTATAATCTGAATATGAATAATTATCAGCAACGTGATCGTGAGGTATAAGATACTACAGGGCACACAGTAGTTATACTTAAACTGAATGAAGGACAAGTAGAAAATAAACATCTAGAGAAAGCAGGGGAGGGCCATCTTCCAGGCAGAGGGAAAAACCTGTGCAAAGGCCCAGAGATGGGCGAGTCCTGAGCCTATAGGTAGGGGTTCCCTAGGGTGTAGAGAGTGAGACCAGAGGCGATTGGAAGCTGTGAAAATGAGAGTCTGATCATATGGGGTTCATCAGCCATGTTGAGGGGTTTGGACTTAACCCTGAAGGAGGTAGGGGATGGTTTGAAGTGGGTAAAGCACAGTGGGGGATGAGGTGGCCTCTGGGGGCTTCCATGGCATTAAAGACCCAGCCTGCGTGCATGACACTTTGCAATCTAGCATCACTTACTGAGAATAAATGTGGATGCCTTTGCAGCATGATGCTTCAGCCCTCGGGGCAAGGAGATCATGCCACAACGTGTGTGGTAAACAGATTAATTTGGTCAATAGTTTAATTCTGGCAGCAGCTGAATGACATTATAAAGAATGCAGTGGCATTTCTACTGGAAATGTCTGCCATCATTTTCTTCATGACATGAGGAAATAAAGGCTTCCCAACTCCAGAATAAATTAGCATGAAAGATGCCCATCAATCTCCCTGTGAAGAATCATTGTGCTGCAGAATTGCTTTAACACAGAGGAGGAAGAGATGATAATTGAGCAGGAGGGTGTGCAGTCCACTGATAGTCTTGTTTCAAAAATCCCACCTCTTTTCAGGGTTTAGGTTGGGTATGGATGTCCCTGTTGGGTTGTGGCCTTGGGTCAGCCCAACAGTCCAAGATCCAGGAGCCTGGTAAGCCTGGCTCCAAGTGGAAAGAAGGCTGCCTGCACCAGGAGACTTTGCTGAGGTGAGACCTCCTAGTGTCCTCGGGGGCTGGACTCCTTCTGGTTCTGAGCATCTCACAAGAAGCTTTTGTTTCCACATATTCCTTTCTCAGTTCTTGAAGCTGGCTTATCTTTCTCCTTTCTTTAGTACAGTGGTCCTCAAAATGTGATTCCTGTACCAACAGTATTAGACATATCAATTTTGCAGCTCCACCTCAGACATGCTGAATCAGCACCTCTGATGACAGAGTCAGAAACCTGTGTTTTCACAAGCCTTCCAGGTGATTCTAAAGGCTGCTCAAGTGAAGAACCACTGCTACATCAAATGTGTATGTTGAGGCATCGTGTGGCATGCCCTAGCATTTGAGAGTGCGGAAGGTCTAAGTTAGTGTTTCAGTATGGGTGAACATGTTGGATCCATTTAGGGAAGGTTCTGTGTGGGGAAATAGTTGTAGGTAACACCTGAGTAGGGGTTGAGTGAAACTTGAAAGTTCTTTAATACTCATTAGTACCTAATGAAGACATTGATGACAATGGCTAACAATTTTGTGTGTGTACCGTATAACAGTTACTTTGCCAAGCTTTGTAGACATTATCCTATTTTATTTCTACAGAAACCTCTATGAGGTAGTTGCATTTACTGTCTCCATTTTATAATGATTAAAAGTGAGGCTCAGAGCAGTTAATTAGTTCAAGACCATCCAACCAGAAAATGGTAGAGATGGAACCTGAGCCCAGGTCTGCACTTGGCCATTGAAGTCTAACTCTTGTCATGCTCTGCTCATGTACTGGCTTTTCTGGGGATGACCCATTTCAGGAGCACCTGGGTTTCCTATGTGCGGCTCTTGGGCTGGCTTAGTGGATGTATTTCAATATACAATCCTGCAAAGAGATTGAGCATGAAGGGCTTTCATGCTCTTGGGGAGAATGGTACTTAATCTTCTCTCCAAGAGTAACTTTAGAAGCATAAACAGGAACCAAGAAAATGAAGTGAGCTATTTTACACTTGAAATGTACCACAAGTGAATGACTGTCTATTAAATTGGGCTGGACCTGTGCTTCCAGCCCCTTGTGATTGAAGCCATTAAAACATAGACCTGGAGCGCGGGAGGAAGCCTGGCTAATTGTCTTCTCAGGTCATTGTAGCAGCCTGTGAGAAGGACAAGGCTCCCGTGCTGCCTGCGGGTCTCCCTGGGGATTTTCTTCTTGTTATTAAACAGTTAGAAGTAACAATTTTTTTTTTAACTGGGAAGAGGAATCTGGCAGAGGCTTAGACACCTTCATGAAGCCATGTGTATGAGGTTTCTGTTTTATTAAGTTCAATAGAGTTAGGTTCCGAATTTCAGCTTGCTACTTTCAGGTTGATCGGTGATGCTTTTTCAAGTTCCTCCCTGGTTGTGAAATCTGCATGTAGGTAGGTACTTTGAGAATCAGGTATGAACTGGCATTTTGATTTCACACCAGTTTCCTTACCCAGCTAACATTAAGGATTTCTGTTTGGCTGTTTTCTCCTTATGGACCCCAACTTTGGAGTCTGTACCTTGAAAGCATGTCACTTACTCCAAGGAAGAACCTGGCTAAATGTAAATTAAGTCACAACGTATGTGTATACCCTGCCTACATGGCAAGCAATCCTCTGTCTGTTGAGTGTCTCACCATTTTCCAGATTTATATTGGAGACATCCAGTGACGGATTGTATTTCCCTATGATTTCTCCTTCCTAATAAGCTTGCAGCCAAGTTCCAATAATATATTAAGCTGAGAGCTTTTCTTGTTAATTTCCCTGTAGAAAAGTTGTAGCAAAGCCACAGGGAGGCTGAACTTAACAAACAGTGCTGAGCTATGCTGTTCTTCTTTACAAAGAATCAGCCTGTCCCTTGGAGAGTAAGTTTGTTTAGCATCTTTTATAATGTTAGAGTGTTGCAGGAAATTGGAATCTCTGTGTCATCATTAGTTAGGGGAAAAACACCTCAGAAGTAAACTTCATGAAATGACTCTTAACCATTCTCTTATTATTTAGTAGGTACGTGCACTAAAGTGATTCCCACTTTTTCAGATTTAACTTTTTCATAAACTTTATTTTGTGTGTTATGAACTGATGCCCACAAATGACCTTTTTGTTCACTAGCTTATATTTTTTTCAGATGTTCCTGAGTAGACAGGGACCCTGGCAGGGCATGTCAGCTAACAGTTCATGTTTTTGGCAAGATCATTACCTTTGCTTTTACAAACTTACATGTTTGAGCAAGTTTTTGAACTTTTAGAATGTGTTTTTGCTCATTATTTTATCGACATGTGATTAAATGAGAATAATTTCATCTCATTGTTGAAAATATGTGTTGAAACCTGGGTCTCATAAATGTGGGGATAACATTGGGAGTCATTAAGCATGCCCCAAATGGCGAATCATTAGTCTCAAATGGATGGACCCTGGAATTGAGACAGCCAACTACGTATTCAATTGTGAGGAAAGAGCAAAATAAAGGGCACAAATGAAATGCTGAAAATGTGTCATCAAAGATGATATTTCAAAAGCTGAGTTATTAGGCATTTCATGCTGTTGTAATACGTACGGAACAGACAGGGAACAGACAATCCCCCATAGATAGACCTGTTGTTTCATTGTCGTGCTTTTTACTTTACTTTTTTTTTTTTTTTTGCATGTTATAGCACATTATGTACAGGGTTGCCTTGGATTATAGGGGCTACCCCTTTAATTTGTCATCAGAAGTTCATTTTTCTCACATCATGATTGGGAGAAAAGTGACAAATTAATTGATGGAAATGTTGGTCTGTTCCTGTTTCCATCCTCAGTCTCTTCCTGCCCAGTTGTTACCTCCTTTCCCTGCTTTATTTTTGCCACAGCATGGACACTTGTTGTTTATCATCTGTATGCCACCAGTAGACTCTTAGCTCCATAGGAGTAGGGAATTTTGTCATTCTAGATCAGCGTGTCTCAACAGTTTTTTTCATTATCACTACCCTAAGAAGACTTTAGATTTTTTTTTTCCTAGTTGCCTCTCCCCATTCTGAAATTCAAAGCCACTAATAGCTGTGTATCTGTTTAGATGTTATGTGTAAGATTTTGTTTTCATCCCTCAAAAACCAGTTTTCACTCCCTTGAGGGACAGTGTGGCCCCCTTTGAGAAAGTACATTCTAGACCTAGTATTAGAAGGAGTACATGGAGCATAGTAGGTGCTCAATTAATTTGTGTTGAATTAATTTGACTTACCCAGCATGTCTGTCTTCATGAAAATGGTTAAACCCACACATAAATGATGTGCTTGCAGTTTTCAAGCACCTATTTTTAGAACTTCATTGTCTTTTTTTTTTCCTTTTTTCAGTAGAGGCGAAACAAATGTTGACTAATCACTTGACAGATATGTGAAGGGGGTCTCCCTCTTACAGTTGTATTAAATCCTTGCTCTTCTTTTAAGAGTCTGTGATTATCCAGGAGAGATAATGCTTTAATGGAGGGTCTTATTTAAATCTATAGATAATTATCCCTGATGATCTGTGTATACACAGAAAGCCAATGCACAAATTTACTAAATGCTCTTATTAGCTACTAGTGTTAGCCTTTGTTCCCACTTAAGATCTGATACTGAACATGAACTGTTTGGTGATGGAGTCTCTGAGAGTATTTTGCTTGACCCCAGTAATGGCCCTACCCAAAGAGAGGTTCCCCCCACCTACTCTGAAGTAGGGGCGGGAATCAAATAGAAGCACTTAAACAGATATTCTTAGTATGCTCTGGATTTGCCCAGGCAGGCTGCGTGTTTTTAGATCTCTTGATACTCTGCAGCTACTTTGTCCTCTCTCCTGATGGCCTGTGTATGTGACATGATAAAAGCCAGAGTTTTTAGTACATTAAATAAAACAAGAAAACTCAAGGCTACATGCTGTCCTTGTGATGGGAATATTAATAAAAGCATGACAATTGGTGTGTTAAAGAAGCCAGACACCAGGAAGACCTTTTCAGATGGAGTCTGATCAAGGCTTTCTCATCAGACAGAAACAAACCTAATGCCTGAGCCTTGTGGAGGGTGGGTGCTGCTTCCCTGAGATGCCGTGGAAGGAATAACTGGTTGTGTACATTCCCAGAAGGAGAAGTATTCATTCATCATTTTCATCATTGCCTTGTTTCTCCATAGAAATATTTCAGATGTTAATTTTCTTGGAAGAGAAGACTGACATTCACACTTACTTTTATTTCAACAATTAAAGAAAAATAATGAATATTCATGCCAAGAAAATGAATTTAGTTACAGTCTAAACAGATATCATAATGAATGGTTCTGATAGTTGGATCCTCATGGCTGTAATAATACAGTTAAGTTCCTAAAGTTGGAATCTATTGTCATCTCAGTCATTGACTGAAACTGAAAATATCTCATCGAAGATGTACAAAAGTCTTGGTTATTAGGAATTTCATGCTGTTGTCGACACCTGGAGATGAGGCAACTTTCCTTATAACATATAGATCTGTTGAAGTTTTTATTTGCTTTGTTGGGACAGATTCCTTGAAACAAGACTTTTGTGTGTCATATATATTGCCTTGTAATAATTTTCGTTTTAGGGGGGTTAGGCATGCTGCATCTTCTAGCGCTTTTTTACAGCTGGATGCATGTGTCAGTTTCTGATATGGGCCTGGACTTTTATAACATGAAGCCATGTGCTTTTCTTAGTAACTATAACTCATTGGTCATTTACCTTAGGATGGACAGACATTTAAAAGATGGGATTTTTGGGAGGTGCTGAAATCAGACATTTAAAATGGAAATTTCCAAGGCAACAGGCTATTTAGAGGAAACTTGTGAATCCTTTTAAAATTGGAATGCCTCCCTCATTTATGTTTCTACATAGATATTTGGGTTTTTATATTCCAGTTTTTCTCAAAGTGAGACACACCTGTTTAAGCAGATGTATTTCTGCTGGCCATGTTTCTGTGGCTATTGGCTTACTGTGATGGAGTGTTAAATGAGTGATTCTAAGAATAATTGCAAAGATGCTTTGAAAACATGGATATAAAGTCAAACATCTTAATAAAAGTTGGGGGACTTTTTCACTAGACTTTCTTTTGAATGTTAACATTTTCTGCTCTGGAACTGCCTGTGTGCCCGAGAGAGGCTGAGGATTCAGTATGGAGACTAGCAACCTTCACTTATTCACTCTCTTACCTACCTATTTGCTGACACATCCTCTTGGTGACCATTTGCTCAGTGCCTGCCTAGCAGTGATTCCTCTCTAAGGTGAAACAGATGACTGTGACTCAGTCCTTGCCCTTCGTGTCCTTGCTGTTTAGAGAAGCCCAACAATTACACTAGAGGGCAGTGGAGTTCACAGTGGTTACTCAGACCTGGGTGATGTTGGCCAAATTATTACATACTATGTGATGTGGTTTGTTCCTCTGTAAAGTGGGGTTAAAATACAAACAACCTCACAGGGCTTCTCGAGGATTAAGTAATCTAAATCCATGTAAAGTACAGTGCCTTGCATGTGATAATACTTAGAAAATGATGATCCATTCATGGCTTCACAGCCAGTGCTATAGAGAGTGACTCAAAATGCATCCTGGGGGGGGGGGGGGTACTGCCAGTCAGGGTGACTCAAGTAAAAGGATTGGTTATGTGCATGCCCCCCAAAATGAGAGAAGGTCGTTCTCTTTTTCCACAGATTTAATCGAAACAGTGCTTTTGGAAATGAGGAGTTGTCAATATGGGATGTGGAGGACATGATTATTTTG
The DNA here is from genome assembly GCF_002776525.5 of Piliocolobus tephrosceles. Classification (NCBI taxonomy): domain Eukaryota; kingdom Metazoa; phylum Chordata; class Mammalia; order Primates; family Cercopithecidae; genus Piliocolobus; species Piliocolobus tephrosceles. Next base: position 152,638,394 of record NC_045437.1, read on the forward strand.
TGGTCATTTGGTTTTGTTCTGCACTGCTCTGTCTCTGTGCTCTCCGTCTTCCTTTCTCTCAAACATGGGTTCTTGCTGCTCTATCTAGAAACACCACCCTCCTGGTTCAGGAGGTGCAATCGACCCCACTAGATGGAGGGCGTGGTGTCTAGATATCCTGGGCTATCCTTTCAGAATCTGCTTCTGGGGCAGATGGAGTACGGGGTGGGTTGCCCCGGGCTTAGAGTCTAGACCAAGAGAATCCTGAAGGCCATGGCTCTAGACAGGTTCACAGTTTCTAATTACTTCTTCAGGACCTGCTCACTCTAAGGAGGCAAAGCAGCTCTAAAAGACACCATGGAGGCTCTATAAAATCATCATGTATCTCCAGAAAAAATGGTCACCTAGGTTATCTTCAGTGAAGTAGACTAGGGGCCCAGCCAGGGCCAAGACCTCAGTTTCCTAAGCACTCAACACAGCCTGGACAGACATACGTTCAATGAATACTTTGATCACGATGAGCTCTAGAACACTGGGCAAAGGCACTGTGCCAGTTATTGTTTCTCCACACATCCGTGTGTTTTCTGGCAATAAGGTATACTTTCTCACGAAATTTGACCTGGAGTTTTGTTTGGTGGTATTTTGAGCTTCTATTCATTTGGAGAAAAGGATCCATGATTCTTAATTGCTGTAATTTTACCTTCATGAATTCAGAAATGTGAGTCCTGGAATAGTGAATCCCCTTTTAGAAAGAAACATATTTGCAGCAATGCCAATTCCTGCCTCATTAGGCCCATTCTAGAGGCAGAGATGTCTGGCTTTCCCTGAGGCAGACCCTGCTAAGTGTTGGGACACTCTTACATTTTCCAACCCCTCTGCCTCCACTGAATTCCACCTCTCACAAGGAAGAGTTAACATTTAATGAAAGGTCCGTTTGACACCCACTGCCAGAATCCTGCTTACTTACCACTCTGCAAATACTTTTAGATGAGTGATTTTTGTCATCTTAGCATCATTAATTCAGGTTCACACAAAAAGCACAGTATATTTGTGTAAACAGGCCACTGGACAAATTAAGAGGGTGATGCTAGCATTTCCTGTGTGCAGATTTGGCAGCCGTCGTCTATTTGGAGAGATTCCAGGTGAGATCCCAGGGAAGAGAGATTTGTATAAAACAGGTTTCTTCTCATACGCCTCCTTAAGGTTCCCCCTTGCAGGGCTTACAATAAAAGAATGCCTTGGTGGGGACCCTGCATTTTGTCTGTCCCACTTTAGCCTGCTTGGAGCCAGCCTGGACACTGTATTTTTCCTTGTTGATGATTTTCTTTCATATCACCATGCCGCCTCTGCCCAGGCACCTGGCAGCTAGTTACCTTTGGTGGTATTGTCTGGTGTGGTGGTCTGATGGGAAGGAGCTCCTCCCTGGGCAGGTTTGGGACCACCTGTGCTTGTTGTACACCTTACATGTAGGGGAAGAATCTGACTGGCTACTAGAGGATTCAATTCTGGCAACTTGCTTCTGCTGTGTCTCAGGAATGAGACCAGTGGCTCATTTGTTTGATGTAGCTGAGTCATACAACTTGTCAATTTTCCCAGCAAAGCTTGAATAAAATCTAGTCTTTCCAGAAGGATTAAATAAGTGGCATTGTTGTTCTTTTGCTTAATTCACAAGTTTTCTGAGATTCCAACTTCAAATATTTGTTATCTTGAAACAAAGTTAATTTCTCAGCTTTACAAATTGTTCAATCAGAACAAAGCAGGAATGCTGTTTTACAATGGCCGTTAATTGGATAACTTGTAATGTCCAAGACCCACGTGTTAGGGCTGGATTTAGAGCAGTCTCCTCTGGCACCTGATAATGTGGTCATCTTTGGTATATTTTATATTATTTCTCTCTGGTCAGTTAGAAAAGGCACTGTCCTTTGCGTAGGGAGATCTTACATCAACCCATTAGACTGAAAGTCAAGAGACCAAGATTCTAGTTCCAACCCTGTCACTAACAAGCTGTGTTTCCTTAAACAAATTACACCCCTCTGATGGGATTCCGTTATCCCAGAGATGAAGATCAAGGATCGAGCTTCATCTTGAAGTCTGATTAGTTAGAAATGGATTTGTGGTCACAAGTCAATGGGGAAGAATTCTGTAATTGATTAGCCATGTCTGCCTTAGGGGAGGAAAGAGTGAGTGCTGGCAATCTTGAGCTGGGTCTTGCCGAATCTCCTTCACCTTCTGACCATCTATACCTATATAGTAATATAGATGCGGTGAGGTTGGGTAAGTAAGATAGTGCAGTATAATGGATAGGAGTAGGGTTGGAGCCACACAGCCTGATTTCTATTCCAGCTTATCACTTATTAACCATGATACCTTGGATATATTACTTAGGTTCTCAGAGCTATAATTTCCTCATCAGTAAAAGGAGAATGTTATAATCCTTACCGCAAAAGATTGCTATGACTGAGTCAGGCGTTTTAAGTGCTTTGCATAGTAGATGATCAGTAAAAATGTTATCAAGCTGTTCTTACTAATATAAGAAGTACAGGGAGTACTTCCTTCTGTAACAGTGGCTGACTTAGCCAAGCAGTTTTTTATTTCAAACCACAGTGTGATACGGACATTTGGATGTGGATGACAACCTCTAAGCAGCACAGAGACATATTATGTCCCATCTCTGAAGAGGAAATCCCGTCTTTAGAATCAGAGCATTTGAGCTGGAAGCAATTGCAGAGTTCATGTTTTACAGATCGGAAACAGAGGCTGTGGTGGGGAAGGCTCTAGTCCAGTGTCCCTGGGTGGAGGCAAGGCAAAGTGGGGCCTATTCTCAGACTCCAGCACATTCTTGAGCTCTGTCTCTTTCCCCTCGGCTTAGTGCTGCCCAGCCCAGGGGCATCTGCAAGGAGAGGAGTTGCTGCTCGATGAGATGGTGCTCTCTCAGTGCTCCTACAACCATGGGCTCTGGGGAGTGATTTAGATAGAGGTAAAATGCTGCTTTGTCACTAGGAGCATGTTTATTTATTCATTATGTTTGAAAAGAGACTCCAGTACAGGAAAGAAATTCTTCAGTCAACTGAGTTTTGTTGTCTTTGTTGGTTTATCTTGATTCCTTGTGGCTTCTCATGGGCCTCCCTGTCTTGTTCTCTGTTCCCAGTGTCAAGTCTGAGCTCTCTACTCCCTTCTCCTGACCTAGACCTTCAGAAAATTGCCTCCTAACCCACCTCCTGCCTCTGGGCTCCTCTCCTTGTCCTCAAGCCTCCTAATTCCTGCCTTATGCCTGTTTTAAAGCATGACTTTTGCCCACTTCTTTCCATTGTGATTTCCTAGTTATCCTGAAAGTCAGCCAAAAGATCGCCTCTTTTATGCCTTTCCCAGTAATGGTTTCACAACACACCCCCCGACTCCTGATCCCTCCAGGTAGAGTTGGGTGGTGTTTTATTCTCCCCTGCTCTCATTCTCTCATTTCATACTTGCTTATTTTACTAACATATTGCATGAGCCTTTTTTTTTTTTTTTTCCCCTGACAAAGTCTCCTTCTGTTGCCCAGGCTAGATTGCAGTGGTGTGATTTTGGCTCACTGCAGTCTCTGCCTCCCGGGTTCTAGTGATTCCCCCATCTCAGACTCCTGAGTATCTGGGACTACAGGCATGCACCACCACACTTGGCTAATTTTTATATTTTCAGTAGAGATGGGGTTTTACCATGTTGGCCAGGCTGGTCTCGAACTCGTGACCTCAGGTGATCCACCTGCCCTGGCCTTCCAAAATGCTGGGATTAGAGGCACGAGCCACTGCTCCTGGCCTTATTGCATGATCCTTGAAAGAAATATTGCTATGTTATACAATTTTTATTTGCTATCACTAGCATAATAGCTACCCTGGGTGAGCATTTTATAAATGTTTGGATGTTGAGCCATAACAACTGTTTGTTGCATGCTTTCTATGGGCCCAGTGCTCTGCAGGGTCATATACAAGCATCTCATTTGATTATCTTGAGACCCCTGCTTAAGATAGCCTTCACCTGCTGAATGTGTTGCCCATTCTGTCTGAGTCCCTCCTGTCATTTAGGGTCTACCACAGTGCCCCCTTTCCCTGCCATGCCATGGATTGCCTGGTCATCCTCACTCACTCCAGAACTCATGTCATAGGGAGCATTACATGATGAGCCATCCTTTCATTGTATATTTGGTATGCCCCCTGGATCATTTGCTCTATAAAAGACGGGCCAGGCTTTGACTTTGAACCTGGATGGAACCACAGTTCTGCCACAGTTTGACCTTGGGCCAGCCACTTATCTCTTTAAACCCTAGTTTCTTTATCTCTAGAATAGGTAGTCACATGGTCCTAAGAACTTTAGCATAGAATCTGAGGATTAACCTCTGAAATGAACCCTTATGCATCAGATCAAAAATGTGCAGCTATCCTAAAGATATCTTGTGGTTCCTGAATCTACAAAATTTGGCAAACTCAGAGCTTTACCAAAACTTTCTACCACAAACTGCTCACGGTAGGGGAACATGAACCCTATTGCTGGGAGGTTTGGGGTATGGCCTGAAGCAATCTTTCATAAACCTTAAATTTCTTTGAAGTCTTAGGTTTCATCTTAAAAACTCATACACATTTTGAATTCTACTTCTTAACATATCTGTGTTTATTTTGGTATGAAAAATGTGTAAAATTATCATCCAGTAAAATTTACATTCCAGGAAGGTGCTGTCATCACAACTGTTCTAATTCTCACTGAAGACGAGACATTTTAGTGCCGTGGCTTTTCCTCTTGTCCCTCAAAGCTTAGTTGATGTAAGTCTTCTCTAGGTGGGAGGGCAGAATCTGACGACAGGGACCCGGCAGAGCACAGTTCTTCTTTTCCTGGTCTGAAGGCCAGACCTGTGTAAAGGTGATTTCACCAAGTGGGTGAGGCTGCCTAGAAGACATTTTACCTCATTGCCCGGGTGCAAACCAGATTATTAACATTAATTTGGAAGGAATATACCTGTTTTCTATAGAGGTAAAAAAATCCTTCTCATATTTCTTAGATGTGAAAACCTATAGAAAGTTTGGTTCTTGGCACATAGTAAGTGTTCAGAAATACTGTTTTCTCCAATTGAAACTATAGACCCTGCCACCTACCCACCCACACTAGCCAATATTTATCCAGTATCTTTTGTGGGCAAGACTTTATCTTTCATTTATTGAGTCACAGTGTGTGTGTGTGCTTAGGACATGGTATGCCTTTGGTCTGCACCTAATTAAGGAGTAAATATTAACTTTTCCCTTGTAATGGTTACATTGAGCTTTTGCTTAAAAAAATTGGGGGTAGGACTTGTGAATTAAAAAATTTGCATAGGAGTGGAATATTTCTACAACAAACTGATCATGATGTAATATACTCTAAATTCTGCCTCATGTCATCTCTACTCATTCAGGTACTTTCCTTAAAATTCAGCTCAAATATAGTTTCCTGACCATGTGAGGCCCCACTATCTCTTGCTCATTCCCCCTTATCTCTTCTCATTTGTATCCTGACACTGGCACATGGTATGTGAGGTATTGTTTCTGTTTATCTTTTCATGCCTGTGTCTTATTATTTATCCCAATTGGTTTGAAGGTATAGACCACAGCTACTAATACATGATTATTCAATCAGTCATCTGACATCATTGTTGTTGTTGAGTGATTGCAATGTGCCGCAAGTCTGCTTGGCTGTAGAGAAATACTGGTGAAGCAGATAAACATGATCCTTTCTTTCTAAATGAATGATGGAGCCACATGCTTCTGCAAGGGAGGATTCAGCCCTGTAGAAGTGACATCACTTTCTGGTGTCGGGATTTTTTTTTTGTTGTTGTTGTTGTTATTATGCTTTAAGTTCTAGGGTACATGTGCATAATGTGCAGGTTTGTTACATATGTATACTTGTGCCATGTTGGTGTGCTGCACCCATCAACTTGTCAGCACCCATTAACTCATCATTTACATCAGGTATAACTCCGAGTGCAATCCCTCCTCCCTCCCCCTCCCCATAATAGGCCCCGGTGTGTGATGTTCCCCTTCCCGAGTCCAAGTGATCTCATTGTTCAGTTCCCACCTATGAGTGAGAACATGTGGTGTTTGGTTTTCTGTTCTTGCGATAGTTTGCTGAGAATGATGGTTTCCAGCTGCATCCACGTCCCTACAAAGGGGTGTTTTTTTATTGTGCCTCGGCAATGGTACTCTTGGGAGGTGGGCTGTGTATTTGATTCAGACAAATTTGGGTTTCAATTCTGGCTGTACCACTTGCCAACTCTGTGACTTTGGCCAACATATATCTCTCCTCCAAGCTTCAGTTTTTTTTCATTTGCAAAATAGAAATTAAAATAATCTCTTTTTTATAGGTTGGGGAGATAAGTTGAGATAGTACAATGTCTAGTTCATAGCAATAAGTAACAGTAATTTTGTTAACTATTTACTGTCATTTGGAAATATTTTCACTCTTATTATGTGTTTGATCCTGGACTAGGTATTATGCTAAGTATTAAGGAATATTATGATGCCAAAGGTCATTGCACTTGAGTTTTGGTTGCAGTTTTCTTTGGTCTAAGTTTCCTAGTGTTGGTATAAATTAAATGCAGACATGAACAGATGCACATTGGTTTTGTTGTTGTTGTTTTTGGCAGAACTTCTGTTGACACTGTTCTTGCTTCAAGAGCACAATGAATTAAAATGATGAGACCAGGGCAAGATTTGGTTCCAGGGCCTTGCTGTATACAACAGATCATTATCTGTTGTGGCAGGAAGGTAATTATCAACACAGTAATAACCATTCTCCCAGGTGTGTGCGTGCTGCGCCCTTCTATTGGAGTCTCACTCAAACTCCAAGAAGGAGGTATTGTTCCCCTATTTTACAGATGAGGAACTAGAGGCTCATTAAGATACTGAATTAGCTTGGAGCATGTGGTCATTGAGTGGTGAAGATAGGACTAGAACCAGGTCTCCAGATTCCTAATCTAGTGCTCTTGTGAACATGGTGGTTAGAGACATACCCTAGCCTTGTCACCTACTTGTGTAATGTGACTTGAGTTTGTTTCTTCTTCTGTAAAATGAGGATAACAATGGCATTTACTCGAGGGAGGTTTGATAGCACAAAATGAGAGAATATAATTGCTCTGCACAGAGCTTGGCTCATCAAGTCTAAAAATATGAATTCTGTGTTGTTGTCAGTGTGCAGAATCTATGAGACTCTCTGGGTGTGAGGTCTGTTTCTGCACTTACTTGTTATGTGACCTCGGGTTAGTTGCTTATCCTCTCTAAGCCTCAGATTCCTTGTGAGTAAATGGGGATAGTTGTAATGAACATGTGCACTCTGAATAGCAAGTGCTCAGTAAAGGGTAGTTATCACTACGATGGTGCTGGGGTAGATGATTTCACTTGATTTCTCCACTCTTTTTCCCCTCATCAAGAATGAAACCCATGACTTTGCCCCAGATTATCACCATCTATGGTCTCCAGCTGCTGCAGTGGCCTTTCTCCTTCCTGAAAGGATCCACAGTGATTTGCATAGGCCTCTGCAGTGCATTGAAACCAAGACTCATTGCCTTGACCTCCCCTAGACCTGGCTGAGCACCTAACCCCTGGTCAGCAGCAGCTTGAGTCTGGGAGGTCAGAGGCTGAGCTTGGGGTTGTGTTTACCCCACTCTCCGCACTTTTCTATTTCAACAGACTGTGCAGCATCTTTGTCTGCCAACCACTTGAGGTTGTTATCCACATGCAAGAAGTGAGCCTCTTGCTGGGCACGGTGGCTCATGGCTGTAATCCCAGCACTTTGGGAGGCCAAGGTGGATGGATCACGAGGTCAAGAGATCGAGACCATCCTGGCTAACACAGTGAAACCCTGTCTCTACTAAAAAGACAAAAAATTAGCCGGGTGTAGCGGCGGGCGCCTGTAGTCCCAGCTACTCTGGAGGCTGAGGCAGGAGAATGGCGTGAACCCAGGAGGCGGAGGTTGCAGTGAGCCGAGATGGTACCACTGCACTCCAGCCTGGGTAACAGAGTGAGACTCCGTCTCAACAAAACAAAATAAACAAAACAAAAAAAAGAAGTGAGCCTCTGACATTGTCTACTGCAAGGAAGCTCAGCTTCAGGGTGAAGCAATCTGGCAACACACAAAATACAAATTGAGGAAATTCTGGAAATGCAGTTTGAAAGGACTAAGGCTCCTTGCCTTTGGCTCAGGGCATCTAGGTCAGTCATGGAGTGAAAAAGTAACCATAGGGCTTTTCACTTGACCAAGATAAGATTGTTAATCAGGCACTATGCAGGCAAATCAGGCCAAGGTTGGTGCACAATTCCTGCTGTCTGCTTCTGTCCAGCAGAATCCATAGTGGCTGCTCCATAGTATATGTTCAGCTTATATTTGTTGAATGAATAAAATTAATCCTGAAAGAATTATGCTTTAAAGGGATTCTAAGAAATTGCACCATCATTCATGTATTAGTTACAATATATTGCATACTTATTATGTGCCAGCACTGGGCAAAACACTTTCTGATTGTCCCTGATTTTTAGTCTGAAACATTAAAAAAAAAAAAAAAACCGTTTTTTTCTCTCTCACACACTCAGCACACTCAATACAGAATACTTCACCTTTAGTCACCACAAAATGTGAAGATTTCTCCCCACCAACACCTTATTCTCCAGCAGACACTAACTGGATGTCCTACGTTTAACTTAATTCTGATACTGTCTGCCTGGAGTTGCCGTCAGATCCCACAGGTTAAGGGCTCACTCCCACAAGATGGACCCCCCTTTGGATGCCAGTCATAAGCCCCAGGTTGTGACCTGTGCTTCTGACTGATTGGCTATAAATTGGGGTTCCCATAACCTCTTCTCAGCTTTGATTAATTTGCTAGACCTGCTCATGGAACTCAGGGAACCACTTTACTCTCATTTACCCATTTATTATACAGGATATTACAAAGGATACAGATGAACAGCCAGGTAAGGAGATGCGTAGGACAAGCTGTGTGGAAGAGGGCAGGGCTTCCATGTCCTCTTGGGGTGCACCACCCTTTTGGATTGTGTCAACAATCCAAAAGTTCTCTGAACCCTGCTTTTGTGGGTTTTATGGAAGCTTCATTACATAGGCGTGATTGATTACATCATTGGCCATTGGTGATCAACTCAACCTGCAGCCCTTCTCCCCAGCTGAGAGGTTGGGGTAGAACTGAAAGTCTCAACCGTCTATTCATACCTTGGTCTTTCTGGTGACCAGTCCCCATCTTGAAACTATCTTGGGGCCCCCAACTGCCAGTCAACTCATTAGCATACGAAAGACACTCATCACTCCAGAGATTCCAAAGGTTTTAGGAACTGCCTGCTAGAAGCCAGGGTCAAAGACCAAATAGTAGAACAAAACATTCCATATCTATAGAATCTTTCTATACCCTTATCCGTAAGAGTTTCAGGAGCTTTGTCTCAGAAACCAGAGCAGAGACCAAATATGTACTTCTTCTTATATCACAGTATCACAGTAACATCCCTATTGAAGTAGGTGCCCTGTATTTTGTAGTTGTAGGACCTAAGCCTCACAGGTACTTAAAGACCTACTCAAGGTCACACAGCTAGGGGGTAGCTGCGGTAGAAGTCTGAGATCTGTTTGACTCTGAAGATCCTGCTCTTAACTTCTATGCACCAATGGGATCCAGGATAGTAGGTGCTGAAGTGTGGAACTGTGTTTCTTTACCTCCCTGGACCTCTGTTTCTTCATCTTCAAAGAAATAGCATTAGATGGGGGCTTTGGAGGTTTCTCTTAGAACTATCATTCTCAGTCTTCTTGCTCGGTGGGCATCAGGTGTACGAGGGGCTGAGTTCTGACCCCAGCTCGTCTCCCTGCTGCTGGTGTGTTGGCTGCTGAGAATGACAACTGTGTTTCCATATTGTTTTGGCTCATTACAGAGAATTATAGCTGATTGGCTTTTGGACAGAGTACTGGGGGAATGAACAACCTTAGAATTGAGCCCATGGACTCCAGTGATGTCATGTGGCCAAGTTTGCTGACAATTTTGGGTCTAGATATCTCTCTTCCCTAACTGGCATAAAGCCGGACTAGGGAGAATACAAGTAACAGAATTAGAAGATGAGAGCAGTGCAGTGGAGCACTGGGCAAACCTTCCCCTCCGTCGCAGCTGCCCGTGTGCCTTGCCGGGTGACTGGGTTATATACAGAATGACAGCTCTGGAACTCACAATGATGACTTACTGGTAACGGCTCACCTTCACCTCTCCAGATGCCCCCTAGTCCCAGACCATGTATCTGACCTGTATTACAAATATGCCTTTTATTATGTCCCTCCTGAACCTTCGTGTGTTAATAAAAAGGATTGGTAGGAGGCTTTTAAATAATGGAATGAAATGACTCTTAAATAAAACCGATTATTCTAAAGCATTTCAAAAACAAGTGCACATGTTTCTGTGTATTCATTCTCAGTTCTCCAAAGACTAAGATGTGATATCATCGCCTTAAGGGTTCCCTAGATAAATAATGTATCCAGTTCTAGTCTGGGAAATATTAAGAAAGCAAGGAAGTTCTCTGCTTCTTTAGTTGGCATTTTAAGTGTTTCTTTGAGATGAATTCATATAAAACTTGGCCTGGTTTCTTCCTGTTGTATAGAAGGAGGGTGTGTAAGAAGGAGGGAAACTGACAGAGCATGGAATGAAATTGAAACTCATTTAGCTGATATTATACAACTGACATCTCCTCATCACTTTGCTCAATCGTCCTATGTATAACAGGGTGAAGTGTCACCCTGAAATTTTATAGAATTGGAAATACAAGGAGAAGAAGGGACCACTCTGGATCTTATGTTTGGTCCCAAGATCTTGCAGTTCTGGCTTTGTAACAAAAAATCAATATCAAATCTAGTTGTGTTGGCAAATACACAAGTTTGAAAAGACTATAGTGGAACATTGAGAGCACTGAAAGTACTTGAGTCTTAATGCCCAAGAGCATAAATATGGATTTATTACCTTTGGTGTTTGAGAAAGTTTATATTTCTCTGTACTTCCTGTGGTTTTATATTTGTATACCAAGTGTATCGTGTGCCTCTTTTAAAACTTGATCCCAGTAACCACATGCTAATCAACTGTATGAATCAATTTTCTACCTTCTAATATAATGTAACTTTCCTGGCCATTGTTAGGTGAAACGGTTGGCTTCTTGTTTTGTCCTAATTTGACTGACACTGAGATGGAATTCTCAGGAGGGCCATAATGGAGGCAGAGTGCAGTCTAGCAATCTGTGGTTAGTCTGATTCAGTCAAGCCCAGCGACTTCTCATCTGTTACAGAAGCCACTCTCGAGGTTCTTGGCTCAACAAATTATTATGAAAATGATTTCACATTTCAACATTGCCAATGGTAATGTTGCCTGCATCCAACTTTGGGAAGGATATTTATGGTGTTTCTATTAGTTTGAGTCATATCAGAGCAAAATCAAACTACCTCCACATCTACTTGCGTTTAGAAGCAATTCATTTATAGCATGCAGGTCATGCAGTGCTGGCTCTGACGTGGCCTGGTTATTTAGGGTTTTGGCAGCCTTAATAGCTTCGAATTACCCAACAGAAAATATATTTTGGAGATAGGAAATAGTAAAAACAGTCTTTGTGAGTAATTCCTACCATGATGTGGGATTTGATATTGAAAGGGAAAAAGATTGTTGCTGCCACATTGAAGAGACTACATATAGAACTTTTTTTTTTTTTTTTTTTTAAAGATGTCTCATTAGGTTGAAGGGTAGAAATAACATTTGTTGAGTGTGTTCTTTGAATTCTTACAACACTCCTTTAAAACAAGCACTTAATTATCCCAGTTCTACAACTGAGGAAATGGAGGTCAAAAGGGGCTAGGAGACTTGCTGTTTGGTGATTGTTTCATCAAGAAGGAATGAAACTGGGTTTTGCAGTCAGACAGAGCTAACTCCACATCCTATGCTCCTTCCTTTACTCCATAAAACTAGGATTCTGCTTGGTTTTATTTTTTTAAATAATTTCAACTTTTATTTTAGATTCAGGGGGTACATATGCAGGTTTGTCACCTGGGTATACTGTGTGATGCTGAGGTTTGGGGTACACTTGATCCCATCACCCAGGTACTGAGTATAGTATCCAATATTTTGTTTATGGGTCCTTGCCCCATTTCCTCCCTCCCCCCCTGTAGCTGTCTCCACTGTCTATTGTTGCCATCTTTGTATCCATGAGTACCCACTGTTTAGCCCCCACTTATAAGTGAGAACTTGCAGTATTTGGTTTTCTCTTCCTGCATTAATTTGCTTCGGATAATGGCCTCCAGCTGCATCCGTGTTGCTGCAAAATATGTGATTTCTTTCTTTTTAAGAGCTGCATAGTATTTCATGGTGTATATGTACCACATTTTCTTTATCCAATCCACTGAATTTCAGATATGAAATGGTGTTTTGGATGGCATGGTCTCTTTAGGGAAGCAGAATTCAGTCTTTCTCCTATCTATGAGTTGTGTGGCCTTTCTTAACACCTTTCAGGCTTCATCTCCTCATCTGTAAAAACAAGGACAACATCCTCAAGTTCACACAGTCATCCATATTATAATAGTGATGGGGCAAAAGTTACTGAGGTGGGCATATCCACAGAGCTCCCTGCTCTGCCATCCAACAAAGAGAATCCTATAATTGCCAGCCTTTTCTTGTTTTTCTTTCCTTCTATTCGTAAATAGAAAAAAAAAATGTTTTTCTGGTTGGGAGAGAGGTTAAGCCAGTCAAAATAATTGGGGGCAAAGAAAAAAAAATACATTTAAATTGGGATTATTTTGGGAGTGTACATAGTGAGGCTGGCTCTTTTGTGGGTATGAGGGAGATGAATGGGAGAGGGAGGGATTTTGATTAATGTTGCTGGGGCCTGTATGTTTAGAACCTTTTAAAATGCCTTCCAGGGACAGTAAAGGATGAAATTTCTTTTTTTTTTTTAAGTTGATAAATGAATGAGCTGTGCTCTAATTGTAAACCATGTAGGATTGTGGACTCATAGGGTATGATAATAGTTAAAAATAAGAATCAATGGCAATAGTAACTCACAAGAACCACAAGTAGCATTGGTGGAACATGAGCAGAGCAGGCCCAGGGCTGAGACTTTACATGCTTCCTCCAGCACCCCAGAAGCATCTACCACAGGGCCCAGCACATCACATGTGCTCAGTAAATATTGGTTCCTGACCCCTGTCTTTTGTCCGTGAGTCACATTGCCACCTCCTCCACTGTCTCTGTTCCTGCTACAGGGCTCTATTAAGTCCACCCGCAGTGGTGTCTCCATTTACCATCTCACACTGGCAGAGGTGGCAACCCAGGGGACCTATTGCTACCTGCAGGTAAAGCATATGGAAACCCAGGGCAGTGCTGCAAATGATGCCTATATCTCTTCCTGCAGTTAGAAAACGTTTGATTGAGAAAATTCATGGAGGAAATATTTGTGCACCTGTAAATCATTTATTCATCATCCCTTCTACTACATAATACTAAATCAAGAGAATGCAGGTGCTGGTGTGTTGGTTCCAACTTATAACAGCCCCCCACTGGAAAGGCTCCCTGCTGATGGGACTGTTCCAGGCCTGCAGGTGCTCTTTCTGGACAGCTGGGGTTGTCAGTGACCTTGGCAGAGTGATAATAGTGCTGGCCGGTGACAGGCATGGAAGGAACTCATAGACAGGCCACTCGGGGTTCCCTACCTGGATACCAGAGGACCTGGGCAAGAGGACATTCTGGAGACCTGAGACTGGAACTGGGAGAATCTGTGTTACTCAGGGCCAAGGACTGCACTTTTATATACAGGTATATTTACATACACATTCAGGGGCAAGCATGCCCTACTCTCATATTCTTCATAGGCTGGTGCCTCTGTGGTTGGGCATGTGTCCTCTGGAATCACCTGGCTGAGTTCAGATCTGGGGTCTGCCACTTAATCTTCATCATGTCCCTTTGACAAGTCTTTAAATCTCTCTGGTTCTGTTTCCTTGACTGTAAAATGGGCTTGATACTTGTCCTGTCTTTATGAAGCATTTGAGGATTAAATCAAGCAACCCAAATACATTACATAAGATGTTGCCCTTTGTCATCTACTCATCTGACAAAGGGCTAATATCCAGAACCTACAAAGAACTCAAACAAATTTACAAGAAAAAAAAAAAACAACCCCATCAAAAAGTGGGCAAAGGATATGAACAGACATTTCTCAAAAGAAGACATTCATACAGCCAACAGACACATGAAAAAATGCTCATCATCACTGGCCATCAGAGAAATGCAAATCAAAACCACGAGATACCATCTCACACCAGTTAGAATGGCAATCATTAAAAAGTCAGGAAACAATAGGTGCTGTAGAGGATGTGGAGAAATAGGAACACTTTTACACTGTTGGTGGGATTGTAAACTAGTTCAACCATTATGGAAAACAGTATGGCGATTCCTCAAGGATCTAGAACTAGATGTACCATATGACCCAGCCATCCCATGACTGGGGGTATATACCCAAAGGATGATAAATCATGCTGCTATAAAGACACATGCACACGTATGTTTATTGCGGCACTATTCACAATAGCAAAGACTTGGAATCAACCCAAATGTCCATCAGTGACAGACTGGATTAAGAAAATGTGGCACATATACACCATGGAATACTATGCAGCCATAAAAAAGGATGAGTTTGCATCCTTTGTAGGGACATGGATGCAGCTGGAAACCATCATTCTTAGCAAACTATCACAAGAACAGAAAACCAAACACCACATGTTCTCACTCATAGGTGGGAACTGAACAATGAGCTCACTTGGACTCGGGAAGGGGAATATCACACACCGGGGCCTATTATGGGGAGGGGGGAGGGATTGCACTCGGAGTTATACCTGATGTAAATGACGAGTTGATGGGTGCTGACGAGTTGATGGGTGCAGCACACCAACATGGCACAAGTATACATATGTAACAAACCTGCACGTTATGCACATGTACCCTAGAACTTAAAGTCTAATAATAATAATAATAATAATAATAATAATAATAATAATAATAATAGATGTTGCCTAGAACATAGATAATGCTTAATAAATGTCAGCTATGATGATATTTATGTGAAGTTTCTCCTGTTTAAATTAAATATGCTGGTTGTACCATATTAAAAGCAACTTTAATTTGTAGGATTACAATTAGCATTTCCTAAATACACCTACTGATACCTCACAGGAGCCCTAAGGCGCAGTTGGTTGATACAGGTGAAGAAACACACGTGGTGGGACAAGTCTCTTGCTTCTTGTGCCCCTGCTAGTAAATTGCAGGGCCAAGAATTCTGCTGAGTCATGACCCCTTTTCTCCCACTCAGTCGTGTACCCTTTTAAAATCATTTCACCTTGTTGGCTTTTTCATATGCTAAAGACTCTTCCATTTCTCTTTCTGTGTTTGGCAGGCTCCTGTAACTTGAAAGCTGTATAGAGACAGGCAGGTAAACCCAGCGTGGGTGGCCTAGGAGTCCAGCATGGCCTCCGGGGCAGGAAGCTCCAGAGGCTTGGAGGGAATTCTCAGACCATTCTGTGGCTTTGTGTTTGCACTCTCAGAAGCCCTTTTCTTTAACCTAACCTGAAGTGTGCTTCCACTTAGGGGTTATTATTGGCTTCTTGGAATCCAGCCCAGTGTGGCAGCCTTAACAACGATGTTGAGTAGGTTTCTGAGCACAGCTAATGGTTCTTGTAGAGGAATTGAAACGAATGATACATATTGAATCTTCCTTTTGAGTTCTTGTGCTGCAGGATAGTGTGAGGGTTACCAGTGAGTTTTCTGGTCTGCCTGCCAGGCTTCTCACCCTGGCTTTGCCATTGTAGATGTTTGGCCTTGGGCATTGTATGTTGACCTCTCTTTGTGCCTAAATGTTCTCATCCATTCAGTGGTGGCAATGATAGTGTCTTTCTCATAGGGCTTTGGTGAGGACTAGATGAATTAATTTATACAGAGTGCTTGGAACTGTGCTGAGTACATACAAGTGCTATGCAAAACTCAGTTGTTCCTTTTCTCTTTTATTCCACTGTTTCTCTCCCCAGTGACCAGTTCAGGCTATTCTGGCACAGAGATGCTCTTCAGTCTGTTTATAACAAGTAAGAAATGTTGTTTGACCTTCAGTGGTGGCTGTGACTTGATCATACATCTTCTCTCAAACTGAGTCCAAGAGGCGTGTTTCAGAATCTGAGGACACAGGGACACCTGCAATCACAGCAGCAGCTGGGAGAGCCACTGCATCCCAAGTGCATAGTTCCACTGTCTCCTTTCCTGCCACCCCACTCAGACAATTCATCACTGCCATGAGCTGAGCCTTTTTCATCTCATGGAGTCATAGGGTGAAAGCCACCTACCAGGTTGTGTAGTCCAATCATTCATTTCCTGTAAATTGTTGACTTGTCCCTGCTTGAACACTCTCAGGCCTGGGAAACTCACTACCCACAGGGCATGCAGCTCTTTAGAGAGCATGGCAGCTTCCTTTCACTGACATGCAATTGGCTGCCTCATATTTCCCATTCATAGCTTTTCTTTTTATTCTGAAACCATGTAGAGAAACATCCACATCTCACTTTACTCCTTGACAGCACTTGAATAATTCATTCTTACCAAGTACCGTGCCAAATTCTGTGCTCCATAGCGACAACATGGCAGTGAATGAACTTGCTCTTGTGAAGCCTGTAGTCTAGTGGGGAGATCAACAGGTAAACAAGCAAAAGGAGCATCAACTTCAGCAAACTTGTAAAGAAACAAATGGGGTACGGTGATAGGGAATAAATCATCTTCTTTGGAGTCATTGGGATTATCACTTCCTAGGAGAAAATCTTTTAGCTGTATCTTGATGACAAAGAGGGAGCCAGTCAAGCAAAGGGTGGTGAAGTTGGCCTTTCATGCAGGCAAAACAACTTGCACATGGCCTTGAGGTGGGAACAAGCTGAGCGTGCTCTAGGGGCAGAGGTGGGTGCTTCTAGGGTGTATAGAGTGAGGGGAAAAGAGCAGGATATGAGATTGCAGGGGTCAGCAGAGGACAATTGGGATGTGGAGTTTATTCCAAAGGCAGAATGACGCTGCTCAAGGGTTTGAAGCAGAGAAGTCTGGCTGTTGGATGGAGATTGCATTTGGTGGGGTTGGAAGTGGAGAGGTTGGTTACAAGCTGCTTGTAATATTGGAGGTGAGTGGATGATGGCCTAGGGGCAAGTACTAGAAGTGCAAGAGTGGAGGGGGAGGCTTGGGGATATGGTTTAAAGGTAGAATCCATGGTACAGCTTGATGGGCTAAACAAAGGGAATGAGGGAAACGAGGTAAAATTAAGGATGGCTCTTAGATTTCTACCTTGACAGTTAGGTGAGGGAGGGTGCCATTTATTGAAGGGTCCTGGAAACCAACTGATATGTTTCCCTCTTTCCAATCTGCTGCCTCGGTTTTCCATCAGAGCTGAGTCATTTCAGCTGAGACAGTGCACACTCCCAGACACAGAATGGGGATACATGAAGCATTGTAGGTTTTGTTCCATCAGGTTTACAAAACTCTCTTCTATTTTTAAGCTGTTTTGCTACTGGCTGAATATCACTACAAATATTCTGCACAAAATAAAAAAATAATGTTAGCATCTAATGTTTATCAAGCCAGGGCTAAAGACTTTGTAGGCATGATATTGATTGATGCCTCATAACAAACCAAGAGTTAGAAGTAATTATTTCCACGTTACCGAGGAGTAAACAAGGCTAGAGCTGGTTGGGTAACCAGCCCAAGGCCACCAAGCAAATGCAGAGTGCAGGACAAGTCCAGATCTGTCAGAATCCAGAGCCCCAGTGCTTATCCACTATCCAGAGTTACTCTGTGTGTTGCCAACATTCCATGTTTAGGGAGAATTCAACATTTCCCCTCCCTTTGGAAGTGGCAGCACATCTACATTGCTAATCCACATTACTTAAGAGGGATTTTCCATAATGTCCTCCAATCAGCTTGATTAATTGATGAAGGAGAGACGGTTATGCAAGAGTGACATCGCTCCCAATCTAAGTAGTTTCTTGTTTACATGTGCAACATTAGAAAGCACCCTGTAAATCAAAAAAAGTTGTAAGCAGATAAAGCAAATAGCTTCTGTTGATGACTTGGTGAGATACTTTAAATTCATTTACAAGGCCCCATATGCCAAGTTCTTGAGGATTACAGAGAGAAAATGATTTTCTCATTTAGCTTAAGCACACATTACCCTTCAGGTAAACATGGTAATGCCATCCTAAGGAAAAAAGTGTAAATAGCAGTAATGATAAGGAAATCATATCGTGAACATTGGTAATTAGAAGCAGCTCCCTGGGACTTCCCCAGGGAGTTAATGATAAGCTGCTCAGGCCTGGAGCCACTCATTGCCCTTTTCATTTCATGAGATGAGTGGCATGTCTTTAGCCTTGCCACCCTAATTTGGGGAAATGTTCTCATCACACCTGGGTGGTGGTGCTGACGCTCTCATGAACCTTATCAGTGAAGATCTCACATCAGGTTTCACTTTTTCCCTTGATGATGAGGCTCAGCTCATCACCTGGGGGCTGGGACACGCTAGATTGTCTGCTGACTGCCAATGGCCAAGCCCAGAAAAGTGTTTGAAATTTATCACCCATGTCCAAGGTGTCAGTTACCACGTTTAGGGCATTAAAAGACAGGCGGTCATCAGTTAGTTACTTGGTAAACCAAGGTAATCATTAGCCTAAATGAAGTTTCGTTAAGGGTAATGTACTCATTAAGCACAAAATGGCTTGAAAAAGCTGAACTATCATCATTTCTTAGAATAACTCAAACCTTGGATAGGAAGGTTGACTTTCACCTTTGTGCAACAAGCAATCAACATTTAATTAGTCGAGTGCTTTGATTTGTTGATTAGAATGCATCAAGGATGTGAATATGTATGATGTTCTTAAAGCAACATATTCAGATCAGCCGCAGCTTTTCTGAAGCTACTTGTCCAGCGAGTTTAAAAGGCTTACAATGAATATGGATGCTAGTGATTATTTATAGAAGAACTCTTCTATTCCCATCCTTAGCCTTTACAAAGTTATTTTTGAGTTTACTGTGACCTTATTTTTAATTCCAGGAAAAGAATGCTTTGCTGTTATTTTCCTTTTCAAACCAGAGTTCATCAAATGAAGGAGATGTTTCAGTCTGTGAACACCTAACTAATTCGTTTACAGACTGAGGAAATGACTTTTGAACTCAAAGCCTCTAAGTGCTATTCAACACAATTTTTACTCACTGGTTCTCCTGGAGGCATTTATGCGTGCTAGGAACACCAAGAAATTGATGTCATGTACATTTGTGTATATACATTTCCACATACAGCTATATCAGGATGGATAAAACTGGGCCTCAAATGGAGTGGAATGCCTGCTTGTCCTAGGCGTTAGTCTGGCTTCTCTGGTTTGTCATGTGGCATGAAACCTTCTGGGTTTCTATTTCCAACACAAGAAAAACATTCAAAAAATTGCGTATTAGCAGTATATTCACAAGCAAGTGTTTTATCCAGATTTTGAACAAGTAGACAAACCATACCTTCCCCCATGACTTCTTTCTTTCAGTTTTTCCTTTTCATCATTCTATTCCTAGCCTTTCCTGTGTTGGGATTGGAAGTGGTGAGGATTTGCTACAGCTCCATGAGTCTGGGTTGTCCCTAGAGGCTGAGTCATAAGAATGGGATCAGTATGATTGGGAAATGATTGCATCCAATGATGCAAAGCCCATGCTCTCCTCAGATGGTTGGCCATATATTGTTCCTTAGCAGCCTTGAACATCCCTGTAGGTTGGAGTGTTCAGGCACAGGCTGCAAAGCGAGTGGGCTGTGAGCCTTGGTACCAGTGCCACATCTGGGCCTTGGTTGGATTGAGAGTTTTGTGGCTTGCTGAGATGCTGTTTCAATGTGTATTTGTCACATGGGTTTTGTTTTCTCCTTTTATTTTCCCTTCCATGGAATACAGCTGAGTGTATTTTTAGTATAGACCCCTCAGAGTTGATAGAGTGTTGGTATGAAAATGATGAAGAAGAGACAGTGTGTACCATTTATTGCAGCCTTTATCCAAATTGGGATTAAGCAGTCTTTCTCAATGTGGCACAGAATTATCTTTGTTTATTCTTTCCACTGTCCTAGGGGGAAGCTTATATTGCCTTAATTGTTCAAATGAAGTATCCACCTGAGGTATTTTCCAATGTTAACATTGGCATTGGTACCAGGGCTTGGATTACATCCCAATCTGGGCATCTCTGAGACCTAGTTAATAAGGTTCTGTTTATATTAGCAGTGAGAATATTAAAATTCTCCCCCAAACAGCTGGAGATGTTACAGTGGCTTTGTTTCTGAAGCATAACAGGAATGAAGCACATTATTAATTTGGAAACAGGTAGGTAGAGCAGTCCTTCTCCCCCACTAGAATTAAGTGATGAGAATGAGTATTTGTGAAATTGACTGAATGGTCTTTGGGGGATGCTTATTAAAATCCTAACATCATTCCAGAGTTTTGTAGTGGATTCATTATCAGCTGTAATCTTATTAGGACTGTTTTGTTTTATAATCAATATTCCATCCATGGAGCCCCTAGATGGGCAGCATGCTTCTCTGCTGGTCCGGCCCTTCTGGTCTCTTTTGTTCTGATGAATTAATTCCTCTCCTTTTCTGTCAATCAGATCCTTCACTCAATGTGAGACATTGCCTTGCTGATGCCTTTCCCTTCCTGGGACGGCTCAACAGGACAGTTGCCTTGATGTCTGCATTGTTTCTTTTTTTGTTGTTTTCTTTCTCCAAGAAAACCACATTCTAAAGATGCCAGTGGACAACTCTGCGACTGTGTTGTAAAACAGAGTGGGGCTTGCTAAGTAGATCCAGGGTCTCTTGACAGTGTCACTGGCCCAGCTTTTCAATTCATACTCACAGTGTCATAAACAGAAGCCTTATTCTAGAATCAGCTCTGGGTTCCAATTCCAACCTCAGGAGGTTTCTAAATTACTCAAAGCCTCCATTTCCTTGTTTATAGAAGAGAATTCCGACAAATATCTAATGCATGAGGGGCTTAAAACTTAGATGGCACGTTGACAGGTGCAGCAAACCACCATGGCACATGTATACCTATGTAACTTGCACATTCAGCACATGTATCATGTATCCCAAAACTTAAAATAAAAAATAAAAATTAAAAAATTAAAATTGAAAAGAAGAGGGTTTCGAATTTGTAAATGCATCCATTTACTCCCATTCACTGAATGAATAGTAAGTACCTATTATGTGCCAAACACCGTTCTAGCAACAGTAAACAGACAGGAATGCCCGTCTTTCTGGAGCAGATGCTGGTGAGGCAGACAGTCAGCAACCAGGCTAAATCAGTAAAACACAGAGTCTGCTAGTAAGTGTCAAGGAGAAAAAGTAAGGCAGGGAAGTGGGGGTATAAAGTGAGGAGTTGACATTTTATTTTTTGTTCATTTTAGGAGGTTTGATATTTCAGTTGGGGCCAGAGAAAGGCCTCACTGAGAAACTGCCAATAAGCAAAGACCAGAAAGAAGTGAGGAGGCAGGGACATTGAGGAGAGGGAAGCAGCAGGTCCAGAGACCCAAAAGGGTGCATCCGGCACGTCTGAGGAACCACAGGGACATCTGGTGGAGACTGGAGGGGGATGAGAATATTCGACAATGAGAACAGAGAAGCCATGGGGCCATGACTAATACAGAAGGACTCTTCACTTTGATATGATGGGATCACAGACTAAATGGAGGAAGCAGGGAGACCACTTACAGGCTGCTGCTCTAGTGCAGGCTCAGGGTGCTAGGGGCTTGGGCCGAGAAGATGCTGCTGAGTTCTGGCTGTGTTTTGGTGAGTTTGCTGCTGGAGTCTAGAGGGAGCTGGCAGCAGGAGGTGCTGGTTTTCAGAGAAGGATGGGCATTCATTTCAGGACGTGTTAGAGGCTTCTGTGTTGATGGTTGAGTCTATTGGTCTGAATGTCAGGGGACGGACCCAGGTTGGGCATGTAAAAGCTTTGGGAGTCATCAGCTTGTAGTTGGTATTTACCACCATGAGGTGAGATGCATCACCTAGGCAGAGAAGCAGGGACCTAATGACTAAAAACTGGGTTCTCTGACGTTCTGAAGTTGGAAAAATGAGAAGATAGTAGTAGAAGAGGCTGAGAGGAAATGGCTAGAAAGGTGGAGGAAACTCATGAGAATGTGGTGTCCTAGAAGCAAAATCAATGTTCAAGGAGGAGGAGGAGATCATTGGGGTTTAATGCAGCTGACGGGTCAGGGGAAGCAGGACTCAGAGCTCATGAGCTTCCAGTAGTGGCCACAGAGAGCTGAGCACCATCCTGGTTAACTTTGTGCTCAACAAACTAGGTCTGTTGTGACTCATGCAACCCAGGAGGCTCTTTTCTAACCAGTTCGAACTCAAGAGAACCTATGCAGAGAACAAAAACCACAGCTGAGAAGGGGATCCATGAGGTGAGGGAGGGTCATTGCTGGCCCGAGTGGTATTGATGATATTGGAGGCATGTGTCAGACTGATGCCTTGTTCTTCTGAACACAGGGGTCATTGTATCAATGTGCAGGCTGGTTCTAAGACAGGCGGCTGTCATCCCAATAAGGTGGCAGCACCCTGTGTTCTCCTGGATCACAATGTGACAGGATCCGCTGACTCAGGCTCTGAGGAAGATGAATTTTTCCTCCTTAAAAGCTCAGTAAGCAGTGAAAAAGTTAATGGACAGAACAGTGAACTAGAATCCACAAGTCAGAAGTAAATCTTAATAGTCATTGGTAGGTCTTTGACAAACGGTTATGGCAGCATCACATAAAGGATTGTTCTCTAGATGGTGCTGGGAGATTTTACAGATAATTTAAGGTGGATTTTGCAAATGCTTTAAGGTAGCATCCCATGCTACCTACCAAAATACATTTATTCAGTTGTTTAGTATTTATTCAGACGAGTTATGTATAAAAATTTAGAACATGTAATAGAAGACATGGTTGAGTTTTCATCTAACCATAAAGACAATAGATCTTAAAACAAGTTTGGATACACTAAAATTAAAACTTGTCAAAAATAAAACAACACCCAGGCTGGGCGCAGTGGCTCAAGCCTGTAATCCCAGCACTTTGGGAGGCCGAGACGGGTGGATCACGAGGTCAGGAGATCGAGACCATCCTGGCTAACACGGTGAAACCCCGTCTCTACTAAAAAATACAAAAAACTAGCCGGGCGAGGTGGCGGGCGCCTGTAGTCCCAGCTACTCGGGAGACTGAGGCAGGAGAATGGCGTAAACCCGGGAGGCGGAGCTTGCAGTGAGCTGAGATCCGGCCACTGCACTCCAGCCTGGGCGACAGAGCGAGACTCCGTCTCAAAAAAAAAAAAAAAAAATAAAATAAAATAAAATAAAACAACACCCAAAACAAATTAAGAAAAATGTTGCCACAAATAAGTCAAGGAGATGCTAGCCATAATATATAAAAAGCATTTACAAATTAATAAAAGTATTAAAGCCTTACTAGATAAATAGACAAAGAGAAGAGCAAAAAATTTCATAGACTATAGATAAACAATTAGCATGAAAAAGTTCAACCTCATTAGCATTCAGAGAAGTGAAAAATGAAACAAGATACAATCTTTCTATTATTAGCCAGTATTTTTTGAAAAGATAGTGCTGACTTTCCTTTCTCCCTTTGACAGCTGTTTATCCAGTCCCAAAGTATGGCAAGCACTATGCTAGAAAGCATGGAGGTATAAATTCTGGAAAGCAATTAGCCATATATTGAGAATTTTAAAAAATATATGTGTTTTTTTAAACAGTAATTTATCCTTTCAGAGTTTCTTCTAAGGAAATGAAATTAGGGCAAAGACATATGCAGAAATACATTCATTGCAGCATTATTTATAAAACCAATATTTAATAAAACATTTGTTGGTGAAATGTTATGATAGATTGATTTTGGTACTTTTATAGAATAGAATATATGAAACTTTTTTACATTTGTTTTTAAATAATTATGACATAAAAAAGTGAAAAGGTCAGAATATGACAAAATTTATATCATATGACCCCAATTTCATAACGGAAAAATATTGATGTCAATATAAGGAAAAAACCACTCTATTATGTCTATGGTGGGGATGGTATTACACATTATTTGCCTTTCTTATTTTTGTACAATTCTGACTTTAAAAAATTTTACCAGGCCGGGCGCGGTGGCTCAAGCCTGTAATCCCAGCACTTTGGGAGGCCGAGACGGGTGGATCACGAGGTCAGGAGATCGAGACTATCCTGGCTAATACAGTGAAACCTCGTCTCTACTAAAAATACAAAAACTAGCCGGGCGAGGTGGCGGGCGCCTGTAGTCCCAGCTACTCGGGAGGCTGAGGCAGGAGAATGGCGTAAATCCGGGAGGCTGAACTTGCAGTGAGCTGAGGTCCGGCCACTGCACTCCAGCCCTGGCGACAGAGCGAGACTTCGCCTCAACCGAAAAAAAAAAAAATTTACCAGTAGCAGTGAGAAGGATGATGATAATAATATTTATGTAGTCCTCACAGTGTGTCAGGCACTGTATCAGGAACTTTATATAGATTGTCTTGTTTAATTTCCACAGCTAGGGTATAAATTGGGAAATGCTATGATAGCTATTTAGTAAATGTGGAGACTGAACTCTGGTACGTAAGTAACTTGCCCATGGTCAAACAGCTGTTAGGAAGTGGAACTAGATTTGAACCCATTTAATGGCTTCTTATCTCCTATTCCACATTACCTCTCAATGAAAATGTATTACTGTGATAAGTCGCAGAAAAAGAAACTTAAAAAAATTTTTAAAGGAATACAATGTGTTACCAAAGTTGATTAGGCTTGTTAATTTTTTAGAGAAGTAGTATGAAGATTTTTCTCTTCTAATGGCAACTAGAATTTGAATTTCCTGTGGCAGGCATGTCACACACATTATCCTTTTCAATCCTCACGCAGTCTTGGCAGGTAGATATTGTGATTCTTAACCTGACCTTGTTGTGCGTGGGAAAACTGACCCAGAGTGGCACAGTGACTTGTCCGTGGTCACATAGCCAGTGCACTGCAGAGCTGGAAATCATGGTTCTGCTTCCTTTCAAAGTGGAATCCATAGTTCAGCTCCCTCATCCCTCATCTCCTCCCAGATTATCTCGATCTTCCTCAGCCATATTTTTTTAATGGAGCAAAACAAGCAGTCGCCAGCAGCTTGCTCAGGACAGTCATTTGTTCTGATGTGACAGGGCCCTGAAGCTCCTGGACATATGAGTTCCAGAGCAGGTTTTGGTTGTATGAATGGAGAGATTCATGTCTAAATGAATTCTGGAGACTTCACAGAACCAGTGAGCCTCCCACAGTCATCCAAAGAGCATAAGATCCTGATTGTGTTGTCAAGATTAAGGTGATGGTCCTCAGGTGGGTAACCTGGCTCATAGGGGACTTTGGTTAACCTCTTTGCCTGGATTTCTTCAACTGCTCTGGGGTGGCTAGGTTATTTTCTTTGCTGGATGTCAATTTTATTGAAGCTAGATGTGGATCCTGTCGTGAAACTAGACCAGCTATTGCAAGCCCCTTCATGCCAGGATTTTCTGATTCAACAAATATTTACTAAGCTCATATTGTGCAGGGGGTACCGTGAAGAGTACTGGTAACATGATGATAAAGACAAGCATAGTTCTTGCCCTCCAGGAGCTTATAGTTCAGTAGGGAAACATTAATCAAATGATCACATAAATAAATGTAAGTTTTGAACAGTGATATGTGCCAAGTAGAGGTACACAGTGCTCCAGAAGTTTATAAAAGGAAGATCTGAAGTAGTTGGAGGTAGTCAGGGAATGCTTCCTTGAGGAAGTGGCATTCGAGCTGAGACTTGAAGGAGATACATAAGTTAAAGCAGAGAAGGAAGAGCATTGCAGCCAGTGGTATCACATGTTTAAATACTCTGTGATGGAAGGCAGTAGATGAGAGGGGTCAAAGAAGACCAGTTGCAGAGAGTAGGGAAAGCCTGGTGAGATGCCACGGAGGGACCAGCTGAAGCCAGATGGCCCAGGGCCATGCACCTTGTGGAGTACTGTCCTCATCCTAGTGGCAATGGGAACCCACCGAAAGGTTTTCAGGCAGATGCAGAGGGCTAGGCGACAGATTTACATTTTGAAAAGCGCTCTCTGGCTGCCATGTGGGGAATGGGTTGGACAGGGAGAGCTGGGATTTGAAGTCTGCAGTTGGGAGACTGTTGCTGTACATTAGTCTTAGGTTGCACTAGAAAGGAGCTCGTGCTGGAGATGCTGGCAGGTAGATGGACTCAGAGTGGGTGAGGGGTGTCAGAGGGCCTGAGGGCCTGAGGCAATGATCTATGAGGTAATGAGTAGCAAAAGTGGGTCTTCTATTTCTTGAGATCCTTCACAGCATTTCACATTGCCCTGGGCACATTGTAGATGCTAATTTGATTGACTGGTGCTCTTGGGTGACCTGAGAGAGTTATTCTCTTCTCTCTCAGTCTTCCACATGCCCAGGGTGAGGTATCTTGGTGACTCTGGGGGCCATACTTTGTGATAGTAGCTCTAAGAGACTTGTGGGGTGCACACAATTCTGCATATTTACTACCACCTAGAGTGCTGGCATCTGCATCCCTGTCTTGGCCCAGCCTATTCCAGCCATCCTGGAGGGATGTTTCCCTGGTGCTGCCAACCAATCATGTACTCATACCTACCTTTGTGTTTCCTGCTACAGGAGCCTGCCTGGGCTGAGTCACCTGCCTTGAAGTAGGTAGTCTGGGTGATGACTGACATAAAGTTTCCAAATCTGAAGCTGTGGGCCACCCTCACATCATGTCATGTCCATTGGCAGCAGTCCAAGCTCAAGGCTGGCCTACTGTAGCCTGTGGCCAAATAGGGTGGCCATCATGCCTGAGCCCCATCCTTCATCCACTGCCCCAGCTCCCACATCTTCCTCTGCTTAGTGAGGCAGTAGTGATGTCAGGGCTGAAACTCAGAACTCATTTTATGACTGCCTGCATTCTTTGTTAAGATATCTTAAAAAAAAAACCAAAACAAAACAAAACAAAACACACACACACACACACACACACACACACACACACACACACACACACACACA